>NW_028258337.1:0-133152 GCF_053883595.1 Heterocephalus glaber
TTTTTTATTACATTTTCAATTTCACTCATTGTTATTGAGGTATTTAGAATTTCTATATCTTCTTCATTTAATTTTGGCAGTTCATATGTATCTAGGAATCTGTCCATTTCTTCTGTATTTTCCATTTTATTAGAGTACAGGTTCTCAAAGTAGGTGTTGATGATTCTCCGAATTTCTGCTGGATTTGTTGTGGCTTCCCCTTTTTCATTCTTAATTGCATGGATTTGAGCCTTTTCTTTCCTTTTTTTGATAAGGTTAGCTAAAGGTTTATCAATTTTATTTATTCTTTCCAAAAACCAACTCTTTGATTCATTGATTTTTTTGTATCGTTCTCTTAGTCTCCATTGCATGGATTTCTGCTTGGATCTTTGTAATTTCCTTTCTTGTATGAGCTTTGGGTTTGTCATGCTCTTCTTTTTCTAGAAGCTTGAGGTTCTGTGTTAGGTTATTTAATTGAGTTTTCTCTGATGTCCTAATATGGGCATTCACAGCTATGAATTTCCCTCGTAGAACTGCTTTCATTGTGTCCCACAGGTTCCTGTATGTTGTACTGGCATTATCCTTTACTTGTAGAAACTGTCTAATTTCTTCTTTAATTTTCTCTGTCACCCATTGGTTGTTCAGGAGGGTGTTGTTCAATTTCCATGTATTTGTGGGAGTTTTGCGGTTTCTTATGTTATTGATCTCCAATTGTATTGCACTATGGTCTGATAATATACAGGGGATACCTTTGATTCTTTTACATTTATTTAGATATGTCCTATGAGCTAGCATGTGATCTATTTTGGAGAATGACCCTTGTGCAGCTGAAAAGAATGTGTATTCTGATATTGTGTGGTGGAACACTCTGTAAACATCTATTAAGTCCATTTGTTCAATAGCTTGGTTCAGTTATCGAATTTCATTGTTAATGTTTTTTCTAATTGATCTATTTGTGGTAGAGGGGTGTTGCGGTCTCCCACTACAATTGTATTAGTGCTTATTTGATTTTTCATGTCCATTAATATTTGTTTTGTATAGTTGGGGGCATTCCTATTTGGTGCATATACATTTAGAATTGTCATCTCTTCCTCTTGGATTGTTCCTTTCACAAGGATGTAGTGACCATCTTTGTCTCTCTTAATTAGTTTTGGTTTGAAATCTACTTTGTCTGCAAATAAGATTGCTAAGCCTGCTTTTTTCTGGGTTCCTGTCCTGTGGAGAACTGTTTTCCATACTTTTACTTTCAGTCTATGGATTTCCTTTTGAGTTAGGTGTGTTTCTTGTATACAGCATATTGCTGGGTTTTGCTTCTTAATCCATTCTGTCAGTCTATTTCTTTTGATTGGTGAGTTGAGACCATTAACATTGATAGTTATAATTGAGAGATATTAACTTATCGTTGTCATGATGTTTTACTGTTGCTGGCTCTTTTATTTCTTAACCCCCCCCCTTTCACTTTAGTGTCTTACCTTGCATGGTGCCTTCTCTCTGCTGGGCCTCATGGAGTTGTGATCTTCATTGTCTTTTTCTAGGATATTGCTTAAAATTCTTTGGAGTGCTGGTTTGGTGCTCATGAAGTTTCTCAGGTGTTCTTTGTCATGAAAGTATCTAATTTCCCCATCGATTTTGAAAGGTAATTTTGCAGGATACAACAGTCTAGGATGGAAGTTATTTTCTTTTAGGGCTTGAAATACTTCACTCCAGGCTCTCCTTGATTTGAGGGTTTGTGTTGAGAAATCTGCCATGATTCTGATGGGCTTTCCTTTGTAGGTGATTTGTTTCTTTTCTCTAACTGCCTGTAGAATTTTGTTCTTCTGTTGGGTTTCTGGGATCTTGACTATTATATGTCTAGGTGTAGACTTTTTTGGTCATGGCTGGTTGGAGTTCTATATGCCTCACTTATCTGTACATCTAATTCTCTACCTCTGTCTGGGAAGTTTTCTACTATTACTTCTGTGAACAGTTTTTTTTATGTCAATTGTCCTTTCTCCTGTTTTCTCGTGGACTCCTATGAGTCTTATGTTATTCTTCTTTGCATCATCTAGCAGCTGTTGGATTGATTTCTCATGGTCCCTTACTATCTTTAAGAAATCTCTGTTTTCATGGTCCTTAACCTCAATGCTGTCTTCTATATCTGATATTCTGTCTTCAGATTCTCTTTGTCTGCTCTGCATGCTTTCAATGGAGTTTTTAATGTCTTGAATATCCGTTTGAATCTGTTTCATGGATTCCATTTCTTTCTTATGTCGGGCGATCATGTTTTCCATTTCTTTCTTATGCTGGGTATTCATGGCTTCCAGCATGTTTCTGAGCTCATCTCTTTTCTTATCTGTTTCTGTTCTAGAGCTTCTAATCATGTCTTTCACTCTGCTCACCATGTCTGTATTTATCTGGGAGATTATTTCTGCTTTGAATTTTTCTAGAGCCTCGTGCATCTGCTTTGTTACTTCCTGTGCTATCACTTCAGGGTGTCCAGGTGGTTGCTTGTCAGACTTTTCCACCTCATTTCCCCCAGAATTTCCCTTTTGTGGTGTGAAAGCCTGCGTTTGTGCCTTGCTAAAGTGCCTTCTCATTTTTGTTTTTGGTACTGTCCTTGGTTTAATTCCTGGGTTGATATTTCAAAATTGCTTAATGTAGGTATCTCTGTTGCCTGTGTTTAAAACCCTTGTGGAATGCTTGCTTTTCAGAGGTGTCTTCCAGATATAGCTTGTGTTTGGGTTTTGAGACTCTAATTACTCTGAGGCTATTTTATTTTCCTTATACCACGAAGGAAAACTAATTAGATCAATCACAACATGCTAGCCCACATGACATAGTCAGCAATACCATAGCATCAAGCACAGCTTAGAAAATGACAATTTGTGGTAGTTGTTAATCTATCACATTTAACTATGTGAGTTAAATTAAAACCGAGGACCAACCCAACATAAGTTTATAATGAATAAACTCTTCAATATAGCATCTTTCCCCTTCAGGGTGGGGAGTTCAAAGGAGTTGGGGAGGGAGGGACAGGTAGAAAGTACAGGTAAGATTAGCGGTGAGGCCAGAAGACACAGAAAGATCACACAAACTCTAAGAAGTTGTTAAAGGCAAGAGAGAAAGGCAGAATGAAAGAAGAAAGATGTGAATAGAATCACCTAACAGCAACAGGGAGGCTAGATACTGAATTTACTGTCCTTTAAACCTAATGATGAGAAGGAAAAAGAGAAGAAAAGAACAATAAAGGAGAAATCCGACTTCAGTGCAGAAAGGAACAAATGGGGAGATGAGGAGCAATGTGGGACAGCAAGAGAATGAGTGAGAGAGAGAGAAAAAGAAAAGATGAGAGAAAGAAAAGAAAGAAAAGTAAAAATTTGAAGAGTAAAAACAGTAACAATTAAGAATTAAAAATAAGAGAAAAAAGTTTTTTTTCTTTTTTGCAAATAGCAATAGAAATTATGGGCCTCCTTTAGGGTATGTCTCTGCTGTCCCAGTAGGCCACATAGGAATCCGTGTGCATATACAAGTCAATGAGTCTCAGCAAGGCAGCAGCAGACCATGTACAGTGGTCGGATGTGCCTTTATTGTAGAGATTCTCTTTGCTTTTCTGCTGAGCTTCAGTTTTCATTGAGGAGCCTGAGAAACCCTCTTTCTGTTACTAACTTCTGCTCTATCTTGTGGCGCTCAGGACAAGGGTCTTTATAATCTCATGTGCCTCTGTAGTGTGGGACCAGGTAGCAGAAAAGCCAGAAGGCCAGAGGCGCACGGGGGTGGGGTGGGGTGGGGGGATTGGGACTTGAAAGGCGCCAGCACGGCTAAGCAGACCTCACCGTGGCGTGGGCGGGGCCAGGGACGGCCGCATAGCTTCTAGCTGCTCCTCTCACCTAGCAGGTCCAGCTTAGAGCCATGAACTTTTTTTGTCATGAGAATATCTTATTTCTCTATCTATTTTGAAGGATAGTTTTGCAGGACATGTCAAGTCAAGGTTGGAAGGTGGTATCTTCTAGTCCTGAAACATTTCACTCCAATCTCTCCTGGCCCTTAAGTTTTATGTTGAGAGGTCTACTGTAATTCAAATGGGTTTATCCTCATAAGTGACTCATTGCTTTTGTCTAACACATTTAAGATTCTGTCCTGCTGTTTGACTTGTGGGGGTTTTGACCATAATGTGACTTGGAGAGATTCTTCTTTGATCGTGGCTATTTGGTATTCTATATGCCTCACGTATCTGTATGTTTACTTATTTGACCATATTTGTAAAGTTTTCTGCTATTATTTCTGTAAAAAGGTTTTTTTGAAATTCTCTTTGTGCTGTCTTCTGATTTTTCACTTATTCCAATTGATCTTATATTAGTCCTCTTTGTGTCGTGTAGCAGCTGTTGGAGCTATTTGTGATGTTCTCTTGTTGCGTTTCAGGAATCTCTTAAATGGTCTTTGAAGTCATCCTTATCATCTAATTCTGATATTCTGTCCCTACATTGGGACCTTGTGCTGCCCATTCTTCCAATATAATTTTTAATCTCCTGCATTTCTCTTTGAAACCTTTTCATGCACTCTAATTCTTTGCTAAACTGGTCATTCATGTTTTCTATCATTTTGCTTAGCTCAGTTGGATTTCTGGTAATTTCTTCTGTAAGCTCCCTGAACATTTTGTTTTATTACCTCCATTTCTGATTAGTTATATCTTTTGTGAGCCTGCCGAGCATCTTACTGATCTGCGGTTTTGTTTTGTTTTGTTTTTATCTCCCGTGTTTGTCTTTTGAAAAATTCAGCCGTGTGGCTTCTGCTTTCCTCCTCATCTATGCCCCGTGAGTCAGTTTTGTGGGAGCTGGGAGTTTGGGGAGGCATTTTGCTGCCTTGTTGTCTCATGTTTCTATTGTTTTTTTCTTTCTTTGTTTAGTTTTGTGGTTAGCGTTGTGGTTGCCTATAGTGAAAAGACTGTGTTGCTAGTATGGAGTTCTCTTTTGTTACTCTGCTTTTCAGTGATGCACTCACGGCATGGATAACCATAGTCCTTTGCTTCTGACCCGAGACCCGACCACTTCTGTTAATTTGGGGGTGAGGGACGCAGTGTAATGGCCCAGAACACAGTTCTCTGGGAATGGATTGCAGTATTGTTAATGTCACAACAGAATGTGGGTGTCAGTATACAGAGAAAACCCGTGAAGAGCAACAACTATGCAACTCTGGCACTATCAAGTAAATCAGCAACAGTAATATCATCCGAGACAAGCTAGATACTGGCATAGCATAAGAACCAATATGGTACCACCCTTACCCTTAGAAAAGAAATCTACAATTATAGCATAAACACAAAGACAAACCAAATATTGGCATACAGATAATATGTATTGATGTGATAACTCTGCCTCCACTAATGATAGAAAAGAATTCAACATCAGTAACATAAGATTAATAGGCCTTAATGGTTATAGGGTTAAGGTTATAGGCCATTGGAAATGGGAGAACGCAAGAAGAAAAATCTGAACAATTAAATAATAGGAGATGAAAAGCAGGAGAGAAAAGCAATAGAAAAAGAGAAATGAAAGAGAAAAAAGGAAGGACAAAGATTTTTCTGAAACTCCAATAAAGCAGGGAAGAAGAAGGGGTGGGGAGGGAGAGAGAGGGAGAGAGAGAGAGAAGAAAAGAAAAGAAAAGTGAGTCCAAAAACAGGAGAAAAAATTCCCTGTAGTTTTAAATAGGTGGTTTTCTTCCAGGATTCACAGTTTTGGAGCCCAGGAAATCATGGCAATCTGTGCTTAGCTTTATGGCCTGTGGGTTTGTGAGGTGCTCCCACTGTTCCAGAGGCCCCTCTGTTTACCCGAAGCTGTGGCAGTGTCCATGCCAAGTTGTATCCTTGCTCATGTTGGTAGATAGGGAAGGCCTTCGGATCTCAGATCTGTGCTGGATGGAAGCAGCAGTACAATGGTTCAATTTACTCAATGTCAGCACTTTCAAACCCAACTGTTTCTGAGCACAACTCAGCAGGGCCTGGTTTCTCGCTCCAGGGAGCAGGGCCTGTGTTCTTCGTGGCCTGAGCTTAACTTTCTCAGGGGATCTCTTTGTAGCCCACCCTGTCCGTGGCAGTCTCCCATAACTGTCTCTCCCCTCCTCACCGTGGAAGGGTAGCTCTTGGAGACTTGAAGTTGGTTTTTAGTTGTTCTGAGTCCCAGGTTTAAATAATCCACCCCTTCCTGAAATGGTACCTGATTAAGCACTCTCTGGTGCTAGGCTCCTGTGCTGGAATTCCTTTCCAGCTGTTACCTGCCATGTGAAAGGAGTACCATCAGAGTAGAACCCCACACTGCTTTTGTGGTTCATAAAAGCCATGGTCTCCACTGCCATTCCTCTCTGGATCACCCATCCCTGGGTGCTGACCAGGCTTCTTGGAAGCCAAGTCTCCCTCCCTGTGAGCCAGGAGCCAGAGACAGAGTCCAGATTGTTCTGTTTTGTTTTGTTTCTTGTGCATTGTGGACCATCTCCCCAGCTTCTTTGTAGCTTCTGATTTTCCTGTCAGTTCTGTCCCAATTCCCAGTAATCGATTTCTCTTTTTTTCTTCATAAAGTTGCTATTTTCCAGTGTCTGGAATGGATTCAGGACCTCGGAGAGGCTGAATTTTGCTGTCAATCATCACTGCCATTTTGCTACTTGGAGATGATGTTTCCTGCTCCAGACGTTTTACAGCCCACATACCTTTATTCATGCTGTTTCCTTTGCTTGGGAGGCTCTTCCTTTGCTTGGGTACTGAGGAAGCTCCTGATCTGGAGAGAATGGTGTAATTTATGAACAGTAAGCTAGCTGGAAGTGGAGGCTTAGGACTTTCATGCATTTGAATACGTACAGGAAACCAGCTGGATTTAGTTGTCTAGGATGTTACTGATTTTAAAATTCAGCCAGGCAGTCTCAGGATCATTTTTTGCCTTGCATTTGAAAAATTCACTTTGAAGTATAATTCACATGCCCTAAAATTTATAAATGGGAAAGTTTTAAAAATTAGTAAATTTATAAGGTTTTGTAATCATTACTGCTATTTAATTTTTGCACATTTCCATCACTTCTAAAAGTTCCCTCTGCATGTGCATATTTAATAGGAACTTTCACCTCCCGCCTTAGGCAATGATAGATTTGTTTTTCACATCTGTAAATTTGCCCTTTCTTGATATTTCATATGAAAACCATCATATGGTATACAATCTTCTGTATCTAACTTATTTTACTTATCATAGTTTTGAGATTGTTCTATGTTGTTGTATACATCAGTATTTCATTTCTTTTAATTGCAGAATAACATTTCATTATACATATACACTACTTTTTGTTAATCTATTTCTTGATCAATGGACATATAAGTTGTTTCCATCTCTTGGCTATTGTAAATAACACTGCTTTGAACATAGGTGTATAAATATTGTTCTGAGATCCTGCTTTTGAATTCTTCGGCTAGACCCAGCAATGGAATTGCTGGATCTTTTGATATTCTATTTGTAATTTTTGAGAAACCACTATAGTATCTTCTATACCAGCTGCACCATTTTACATTCCCACCAACAGTGCATAAAAGTTCTGATTTCTGCATATCTCTACCAACACTTCTTATTTCCTGTGTTGTTTGTATTTTTGTTTGTGTGTGTGTTACACTAGTCATCCTAATGTGTGAGAGAGAGTATCTCATTGTGATTTTGATTTTGATTTCCCTAATGATTAGTGATATTGAGCATCTTTTCATATGCTCACTGTCCATTGTTGTGTCTTTTTTTTTTTTTTGAAAACGTCTGTTCAAGTCATTTGCCCATTTTTAAGTTGGATTGTTTTGAATGTTTTTTAAATTGCAAATATTTGAGTAGTTCCCCTATTTCTTTCTATTGTTGGTTCCTGTTTATTTTACTGTGCTCACAATGAACACATAACTTTTAAATTTTATTATGGCTCATTTTACAGCCTAGAGTATGGTTTATCTTGACAGTGTTTCATATGTGATTGAAAACAGTGTGTATCCTGCAATTGTTTGGTCTACATACCTACCTATAGATACTCCCCCAACACACACACACAGACACACACACACACGCACGCACACAAACACACACACAAACACACACTCCCTTCCCTTTTTTGCTATTACTTTCATATCTATTTCAGTTCCATATATGAAAAACCTAATAATATAGTATCACAGTTGTTGATTTAGTCAATATTAAGATTTCAAAAGCAGTTAATAGAAGAAATGAACAAAATATTACAAATATACATGTGTCTACATGTTTATCTGTTCTTCTTGTAGATTTGAGTTATCATCTGGGGTGTCATTCCTCTTAGCCTGAAGCATGCCCTTTAGTACTTCTGCCAGGGAAGGTTGGCTAGTCATAAATTCACTATCTTTGTTTATCTGAGAATGTCTTTATTCACCATTTTTGATCACTTTATTTTTATTCCAACACTTTGAATAGGTCACTCTGCTGCCTTTTGACCTCCAAAGTTTCCGATGAGAAGTCAATTATTAATATTGATTCTTTCCTTTACACATTTTATTTTCTTGCTGTTTTCATAATTTTCTTTTTGGTCTTTTTGTTTTGTTTCGTGTTTTTGGTACCGGGGATCGAACTCAGGTCCTTCTGCTTGTGGAGCAGGCGACGGCACCACTGAGCTAAATCCCTGGCCCTTTGTTTTTGGTCTTTAGAGGTTTGACTGCAATTTATGTGTGACCCTTTGGTATTTATCCTCCTTAGAGTTTGTTGAGCTTCTTGAAACTGTAAATTAGTGTTTTTCATGGTATTTGGAAAATTTTCATTATTTGTTCAAGTATTTTTCTGTCACCTTCGCTCCTCTGCTTCTGGAAATCCTAATATGCATGCTTTCTTTGTCTGACTGGTGTTGAGCTGCAGGCTTTTGAATATCTGTTCACGTATCTTCAGTCTTTTATTCTCTATTCTTCATATTGGGTTTGCAGTTAGTCTTTCCTCGGGTTCACTGACTCTTCTGCCATCTCGAATCTACTACTGAATTTCTCCATTAATGTTTCCTTTAAACCTATTGTGTTCTTTAGCTCCAGAGTTTTCTTTTTTCCCTATCATCTTTATTTTGCTCTTTAAATTATTTATCCTTCAGGTTTCTCATATAAGAGGAACCATGTCACACTTAACTATCTGTCTGATTCATGTCACTTTGCATTGTGGATTCAAGGTGCATCCATTTTCCTACAAATGACTCAAGTTTACCCTTCTCTTCTTATGGCTCAGTACATGTACCACATTTTCTTTATCCATTCATCTGTCGACAGGCTGTTTCCAAGATTTCGATATTATGAGTTTTGCTACTATGAACACGGGCATGCATGTATTACTGTAATAAAACGTCCTTAACATTTTCAGGAAGATATCCAGAAGAGGTATAGCTAGATCAAATGGAATATCAATGTTTAGTTTTTGAGGAGTCTCCATAATGATTTGCACAGTGGTTGTCCTCCTTTACATTCCTACCAACACTGTAGAAGGATCCATGTTTCCCCCACAACCTCACCAGCATTTATTGTTTTTTAAGTTCTCGGTGATACCCAGTCTTTATGGAGTAAGATGGAATCTTGGTGTTATTTTTATTTCCATTGTTCAGAGATACTGAATTTTTTTTTCCTGTACATATTGGCCATATGTATTTCTCCTTGAGAAGTGTCTATTCACTTCAGTTGCCTGTTTTTTCACTGGCGGGAATCTAATTTTCTCTGAGTTCTTTGTATATTCTAGGTATTAATCCTCTGTCTGATGGGAAAAATCCTTTCTTTTTAACAAACTAGTTGCTACCAGTTCTGGATTGTGATATTTCCCCCACAGTTTGTTATTTTGGCTGCTTTTAGCATTAACTGTGTTTGGTTATTTATCTACCCCACCCCATGGCATGCAACTACTGGTGTTTATTTTCTTTTAAAAATATTTCCTTTTAAGAAAAGATTAGCTTCCTTGTAATAGTCTTGTTTCTGTGCAACTTATTGTTGAGCAAATGATTGGAAAGAGGTTGTGTTCTATCATCTTGAATCAGTAAGACTTCCTTCTTTCCCAGTGGATCTGTGTATGTGCAGGGGAGTGACCGCAAAGTTCAGACTGTTTCAAACTCTGGTCTAGGTTTTACATTCTCTTGCAAGTCTCCTAGGTGCTTGGGCGCAACCTGAAGGGTGGGCAGGAGGCCTGCCGACCCCTCAGGCTCCACCCACATTTATGCCTTCCCCAACCATATAACTTCAAACTAGTAAGAGTCTGAGCTGTTGGGGTCGCACTCACCTGCCCACCGTTAAGCAGTCCCTTCCACTGACAATACTGCTGGTCATGGGCCTTACCTACAGCTTCGAATTGAGGGAGCTCCCCATAACAGTGATAGAGAAACTGCTGGTACTCATGTCCTGTACTACCCTGGCAGAACTTCACTTGCCTGGCTGAGGGGTGGGGATAGGAGCAAAGTGAAAGCAGAACTTGGGACGTATATTTCCTCCGCTCCATTTCCAGGTGCAACAGTTCTTAAAGTATCAACATTTCTTAAATAGTTGAATGCCTTTGTGCACTGAAAAAATTGTTTTTATCAACTTTGCCCAACTTTGTAGTTACCTTTGGGTAGAAAGAAACCGTTGGACCATAGCCTGAAACTTCAGGTTTATTTTGTTTTAAAAATTATAATTAATTGTACAAGTTAATAAACTTCACAGAGACATTTTCCTATGTGCATGGATTGTGGATTGACCATATGCATCCACCATCTTCTACTCACCCCCAGGCCCCTTCCTAGTCCCCTCATCCCTCTGAAATCCCTCTTCCATTTCAGGTTGTTTTTTTGTTGTTGTTATTTCCATATATCAGAGAAAACATATAGTACTTGTCGTTGTGTGTCTGGCCTGTTTCACTTAATGTGGTCTTCCAGTTCTCTGCAGGATTAATTTAATTACAGCTTATACGAGATCGAGAAAATGCAGTTATCCATATCAAACAACATTATTGTCATTTGATATACATGGGGTGCATGTGTCGGGATTGGTTGCTATACCCAAAGTCAATCCTTAGCCCCTCACGACCTGGCATACATGTAAGTCTTTATGTTTTCTATACAGTTGTGTCTCTATTCATTTTCTCTTAGGTCATGTAATATTTAAGAGCTAGGTGTCAAGTGTAAATGCTCTATGGTCCCCAAACTTGTTCAGCAGTAGCCTGGCACAAGGAAGTTTTCCTGTAAATGTTAGATGCATGAATTGACAAACTGTAGAAGCCAGGCCAACACCCAGTAGAGGGGCGATCCATTGACTTTACCCCCACAGTATGGACTGTGAGAATGGGTGCTAATTTTTTCTCTGCCACTACTTGCTGTGAGATCCTAGGCAATGTCTTTTCCCTCTCTGGGCCTCAGCTACTCAATCTGAAAAAGGTGGTGGGTGTTGGAGTGGCTAGTTTTTGTGGTTCCTTCTGGCTCTGATTTTCTGTAAGGAATAATAGCATCAGATGCCATTTGTGTGCTGGATATTGAGACGGGCACTATACACACATATATGTATATTTCATCCTCATACATTTGTAAAATAAAGTTGATTATCTTCATTTTACAAAGAAGAGATGGAGACTTAGAATTGGCTGAACTGAGATGATACAGCAGAGTTGAAGGAGGTGGTGTGTACACACCAGGCAAGTGCGTGACAGTGAAAGAAGAGACCATTGCTGGACACTCTATTCTGTACCATCCAGCTTTTTGTACCATGTGCTTGCTGCTGGCCCCGGAGTGGCTCTTGAGATCTAGTTTAACCTTCCTCTAGGCATCCTAAGAGTTTTCTTGCTACGATATGAACAGGCACTCCGACAGCCCATGACTAAGTAGAGACCAAAAAAGAAGGAAGAGTTAAGGGTAGAGACTGCAATGCAATGCTTTTCTTCTTATTATTCTCTTTTGTTCTGAAGTCTTTTTATCTCTCATCGAAGGTCCAGGTCAAGCCTCACTTCCTCTGTAAGCCCTCCCAGTCTTGAACCTCACTCCAGAGCATTTGGTGCTCCAAAGAGCTACTGTGTAGGTAAAGCATTCTAGCCAGCCTGGGATGAGGAAAGGGTGAATATCATTTTCCCAACACTCACATTTCTCTCCCAGTGTTGCTAGCTTTCCATACTTGGGAAGAGTTTATTGAACATCTGGTTTCAGATTGGGTGGCTCCACTGTAGAAGCTCTGGGTGGAGTGGTCACAAGGATGATAGAGTGGGTATCCCCTAATAGTTTGGGTTACCCATTCCTTTCCTGTGCTTGGTAATCCACTGTCATATGAGACAGAGCCCACCTACCACCACAGAAGCTAGAAAGGGCTGAAAAGGCTGCCCAGTTGCCCAGGATCATTTGAAAATAGGGCTTGGGAGCATGATGAGTTACTATCAATTAGATTAATGTATCCCGTAGAATCAGGAATTAATGCTTAAGGAAGAAGAACTGCATGGAATCTCTTTTGGTGACCGGTGAATGCAGCTACAGAAGCTACACTTGGTTTCCAGAGACAGCGCAGATATTCAGCTTCAGGGATATGGGCACCACACGTGGTGGCGTCTAGTTCCTAATAGCACCACAGTCAGTGTTTTTTCTGGGGAACTCCTGAGGTGGGATTCTGGGCATTATTTTGGGGGTATGTTGTCCCTGTACCTGATTCTCGAGCCCTTTCAGACTCTGTGAGCTCTTTAGTATGTGTTTGTCAAATGTTTTTCTGCCTAAAACATCTGGTTTAACTTCTTTTGCTTACAACAAAGAATTGACATTTCCAGGATTCTAGTCCTGGTTCTGTCATTGTCTTGCTTTATCCTCCAGAATAGATCATGCACAGTCTCTTGGCCACACTTTTATCCTCTATTATTAATTGGATTGCCAAACTGCAGATTCTACCTGACTCACATAAAAGAGGGAGGGAATATGACTGTTATGACAACAGTCAGTGGTTACTATGAGGAACCAGGTACGTGAGGATCACCTTCAAAATCATCACTACGCTGGCATTCTGGGCCAGGTTTCTGAAACCCTCAAGCTCTTTGGCTGCATTGCAATAGCATTATCTTGCCTGGATCTTCTCGTGCAATTGCTACTTTATCATTACTGGCTACTTATTCTTTTGACCTGGATTATGGTCTTTTAAAATAGCCAAACCCTTTATCTGTGCCTGGCGATTTAACCAGCATCCATTTCCCCCCTCATCTAATATGTAGCAACCTTATATGGAGTTGTGAGGGATTGACATGAACCTTAGATTCAAGAATGGACCTACATTTGCCCTAGGCCAGTTAGCACAACCCCATATCCCAAGATTGGGTGGCTCTGTGGAAGGCAGAATAGAGAGATAGAAGGAAGCTGGATCTAAACTAGAAAAAGCAATCCTAAAATTCATATGAAATCAGAATAACCAAAGCAATCCCGAGCAACAGAAACAAAGCTGGAGGCATCACAATACTGGATTTCAAGTTATACCACAAGCTAAAGTAACAAAAACAACATGGTACTAGCACAAAAACAGACAAGTGGACCAACAGAATAGAACAGAGGACAAAAAAATAACCGTACGCATCTACAGCTGTCTGGAATTTTACAAAGGGCCCCAAAACATGCGTTTTTGAAAAATAATCTCTTTAGCAAATAATGCTGTAAAAAGTAGATATCCACATGCAGAAGTCTGAACTAGATCCCTGTCCTTCACCCTTACTGAAACCAAACCAAAATAGGTCAAAAACTTAGAAAAACAGAAACTTTGAAATTGCTAGATGATCACATAGAGAAATCACTCGAAGCTGTAGCAAAGACTTTCTGAACAGAACTCCTATAGCACAGGAAATAATATCAAGAACCAACAAGAACAAATGAGATTATATCAAATTAAAAAGCTTCAGCGCAGCAAAGGGAGCAATCAATAGAGTGAAAATACCATATAGGATGGGAAAAAACCTATTTTACTGGCTATTCTGATATCTAGAGTATATAAAGAACGCAAAAACCAATTAACCCTCCCCCAAAACAAATGACCCAATCACAAAATGGGCAAATGAAGCGAATAGACAATTCTCAAAAGAAAAACTACAGATGGCCAATAAGTACAGCAGAAAAATGTTCAATACCTTTAGGCATTAGGGAAATGCAAATTAAAGCAACTCTGAGATTCCATCTTACCCCACTCAGAATGGTTATCATTAACAGCACAAAAAGTAACACATGCTGGCCAGAAAGGAACCATCCTACATTGTTGGTGGGCACATAAACTAGTAAAAGAAGTATAGAAACCTCAAAAAAACTAAGAATAGAAATTTCATGTGTCCTAGCTATACCTCTCCTGGGTATATTCCTGGAAGATTTAAAGACATCATACTATAGTGATATATGAAAACTCACGTTTATAGAAGCACAATTTACAATAGCTAAGCCCTGAAAAACAGCCTAGATGTTTCTTACCAGATGAATGGATGAAGAATATGTGATATATATATATATATATATATATATACACACACACACACACACACACACACACACACACACACCGGAATATTATTCAGCCATAAAGAAGAATGGAATATCATTTGCAGCAAAATGGATAGAACTTGAGACCATAATGTCAAGTAAAATAAGTCAGACACAGAAAGTTAAATATCACATGGTTTCTCTTATATGAGAAAACTAAAATGTAAGTAAACAAACGTATAAAATAAAGGAGAGATGGTAGGAAACAAGAAAGCAGACTTTTGGGATTGGGGAAGCAGAACAGAGGGATGGGGGTGTAAGAAAAAATAGGAGTCAAGGGAATCAAAAATGATCAAGGCATGTTGTATGCACGTACTAATTCCCCCAAACAAACATCACTATTCTGTATTGCAAATATACACTAATAAAAGAAAAGAAAAGAAAAGAAAAAGAACAAAGAGGAGGAGGGGGAGGGGGAGGAGGAGAAACTGGATCCTTCCTGACATCAGTAAGCAGCTGGAAGCCCACAGTACTTCTGTAATTTTTTTCAGTTATGTGAGCCAATACCTCCCTTTGTGAAGGCACTTGGATTTGAATTTTCCATTATTTGCAATCAAAAGCATCCTAATAAAGAGATCTATGAACTCTCAAAAGGCTTGGGGAAGAGATGAGGTCAATTAGTGAGTAAATATTTGAGTGGCCCACAGATAAATCAATATAGTCTCCTCATCAAAGCCTGCTTCTTCTCCCGCATCCCCTGTCTCAGGAAATGCCTCCAACACTCAGTTACCCAAGCCAGAAATAAACGTGAAAGTCACATTAGACTCCTTTCTCTCCCTCACCCCCAATCAAGTCACTCATCATGACAGCTTCTACCTGTTTATTATCTCTGCAAAATTGCCTCAACTCTCCAACACATTGCCTCTGTTCTAGACCAAATATCATGGCCCACAACAACCTCCATGACCTGGCTTCTGTCTCCTCTCACATGTCTTCTCATCCTCCTCTCTCACCTTCAATTTCTGTACTCCTGCTATGCGGAACTGTTCCATGCACAAAATTTGGCAATGTCACCTGTTCTCTTGTAGAAGGAAAACTTTATGAGTGCATGCATGATGTCCAGCTTCTCACTGCTGAATCCTCACTGTCTAGCGCAGTACTTGGTGCATACTAGGTGCTCACTAATGTTAATAGAATTAGTAAGTGAACAAAAGAGTGACTCTTCAGCCTTTCCTCAAGATAAAGTTTATATCTGAGATATTCTTCCCTGCCACTGTCTTCTCTTTGACTAATTCTTTGCCTCCTATGGAGAGCCTGCCCTGACTCTTGGGCTGGACAGCCTGAGCACTGGGGGCTCCCACGGACCCTTTCACTTACCTATACCCTAGCACTGGTCACATTGTATCATCCTGGTCACATTGTCTGTTTTGTTCAGAGAGCCTAGCACAGGGGTAGGCGCAGAGGAAGACTGTGACGAAAGTTTGTTGAATGAATGAATGAAGAGAGTACATGTGAGCTGAAGATGGAGATTTTGTGTTTGTTTAGTCCCATCCACGAACACCCTTGCAAGCCCTCTCCTTTTCCTTTCTCCTGTCCTCTTCCTTATCTGGCTCCAAACACTTCCATCCTTTGCCCTAGACTACCCCAGTTTTGCTGGCCCCAGGAGAAAGCTCACATTTCTCACACCACTTCACTTGTTTCCCCAGGCATCCACCTTCCTCTCTACCCCCCTTTCTCCTCATGGAGAACACTACCATGCCCTCTTCTGTCTCAGGACTCAGGTTGAGTACTTTCCTCCCCTATTTTTTTCCTTTCCTCCTCTTTGCCAGCAGTAAAGCACTCTGGGTCAGCAAGAACTTGCATCAGGAGCAACTCAGATTCTTTGTATTCCATCGTCTTTGTACTGTATGGTCTGCACGTTCCATCCTTTGTGTATCCCAAGGTCTTTGTGTTCCAGTATCTTAGTGCTGCAATGCTTGAGTGTATCCCAGTGACTGTGTGTCCAAATGTCAGTATGCTTCAGCTTCTCTGTGTCTTTGTGTTTCAGCCACTGTGTGTCCTAGTTTCTCTCTATGCCCGACTGTCTCCATGTCTTAGACTCAGTATTTGTATATCTCATCATCTGTATTTCCTGGCACTGGTGTAGATGCCAGTATCTTTGCACCCCAGTGTCTATGCACGTCTCAGTGACTGTTTTGGACAGTGTTTGTGTGTCTCAAAGTCCATGTATATCTCAGTACCTTTGGTTTTCCTGTTTCAATATGTCCAAGAGCCTGTGCATCTTAGTGTCTGTTGTTTCCTAGTGTCTGGATATGTGCCAACAACTATTTGTCTGGATATGTGCCAACAATCATTTGTCTCAGTCTGTATGTTTCAGTGGCTCCGTGTTCCAGTGTTTGTGTGTTACAGTGCACGTGTCTGTTGACCACATGTTCTTGGGGTTTATGTGTCCCACTAACATGTTCCATTTCTGTATATCCTACCGCCTGTTTCCCAGTGTCTGTGTATCTTGTTTATATGTCCCAGAGTTGCATGTCTCCCAATGACTGTATGTCTGTGTCTGTGTGTCTTGAAGTCTCTGTGGGTCCGTGTGTGTATGTGCCTCAGTTTTTCTGTCCCAGTGCCTGTGTTCCCCAGTGTTTTTGTGCCCCTGTATCTGTATATCCCAATGCCTGTGTTTCTTGATGTCTGTGCATCCTAGCATCTTTATGCTCGAGAGTCTATGTATTCTGAAATGTATTATGTGACGGTGTTTGTGTCCCAAATATGTGTCTCAATGAATGTGTATCCCTGTGTCTATATTTCTCAGTGTATTTCCATCAAAGTGTCTGTCTTCCTCAGGTTCTGGGCATCCCAGTGCCTGTGTGTGTACTTTAGTGTATGCGTGGCCCAGTGATTTTGGATCCCGATGTTGGGTGTCCCTTGGGCTATGAGTCACACGGTGTGTGTATTTCTCAGTGACCACTTGTGCCTGGGTCTGTGTGTCCCAGTGCCTGTGTGACTCTGGGTCTCCGTGCGTCATAGTATCATGTTTTTCATTATCAGTGTGCACCAGGTGTCAGCATGTAGCATTGTGTCTTTCAGCTTCTGTTTCTGTGTGCCTCCATTTCTGTACGGCAGTGTCTGTGTGATTCCTTCTTCATCTATCCCAGTTCTGAATGTGTCAGTATCTATGTGTCTCAAACGTATATCTCACAATGTTTAACTTTATATCCTTAAGTAGCAGTGTTCTGTGTCCCAGTGTCTGTGTATGTCCCAGTATCTCTATGTCACAGCGTCTTTAGATGTCTCAGTTCTAAGTGTCTGTGTGATCCCAGTCTTTGGGTACCAGCATTTGTGTATATCAATGTCAGTGTACCCCAGTGTCTGTGATTCAGAGTGTCTTCCTTGTGTTCGACTGTCTATGTGTCTTTGGGCTTGCGATGTTTCAGTGTCTGTGTTTCTCCACGTCAATGTGTCTCACCGTCCGTGCATTCTAGCGGCAGCATGTTGCATTGTCTCTAGTTCCAGTAGCTATGTGTTCCTCGGTATCGGTATCCCTGTGTCTCAATATCTCAGTGCCAGTGGCATGTAAGTATATGTATCCATATTCAACTGTCTGTATGTCCCAGTGTCTTCGTATCCAATGATTGCTGCCCCAGCATTTGTGTGTCTCAGTGTCTGGAGTGCCAATGTCTGTATAGCTCAGTGTTTACATATGTCCTAGTATCTCTATTTCTGATACAGCATATCCCATTTCCCGTTTACTCCAGTTTCTATACATCCCAGTGTTTGTGTGCTCAAGAGGAAGCATGTTGCATTGTACCTATGTGGTTCGGTGTTTTTGTGTGCCTTGGTTTCCGTATCCTAGTTTCTGTTTGTGTCTGCATTTCCCAGTGTCTGTATGTCCCGGTGTTTGTATGTCCCAGCATTTGTGTGCTCCAGTGACTGTATTCCAGTGTGTGAATATTTTTCAGTGTTTGTATGTCCCAGTTTATGAGTACCCCAGAGTCTGTGTGTGCCAGCATCTGTGTGACACAATGTCTGTGGGTGTCAGTGTGCATCTCAGTGCCTGTATGTCTCCGTGTTTATTTCAGTTTTTGTGCATCAATGTCTCCATTTCCCAGCGTCTGAGTGTCTCAGTGACTGTATCCTCCAGAGTCTCTGTCCATCCAAGTGTGTGTATGTGTCAGGGATGTGTTCCAATATAGATGCAGCTCAATGTTTCTGTATCCCGGTGCCTATGTACCCCAACATCTATAAGTTCCAATTTCTGTCTTTACCCCCGGTTATGTACCAATGTCTATGAGTCTCAGTGTCTGCGCTTGCTGTTTATGTGTTCCAATGACTGTGTGTCACAGCGTATATTCCCCAGTGTCTGTAGATCACAGCCTCTCTGTACTCTAATGCCTGCATGTCCCCGCATCTATTTATATCCTATTTGTTCCAGTGTCCACACATCTCAGTATCTGTCCCAGTGTTTGAGTTCCTCAGTTTCTGTATGTTCCAGTGTTTGCATACCCTGGTGACCTACAGGTTGTATTGTGTCTCTTAGTTTCAGGATTCATGTGTATCTCCGTATCTGTGTTCCAACTGTTTATGTGTCACAATGTCTCTGAGTTCTGTGTTATTCCATGTCTGTAAGTGTATGCTTCAATAATTATATATCTCAGACTGTGTCCGACTTTTGTGTGCCCCAGTGTCAGTGTACCTCAGTGCACACATATTCCAGTGTTTGCTTGTTCCACAGTGAATTTCAGTGTCTGTGTGTCTCAGTGATTGTTACGTCCTTTGTCTTTGTGTCTCAGCATCTGTGTGTTCCAGCATTAGCACATTGCTTGCTCTGTCTCTGAGCTTCAGTTGTTGTGTGGTTCAGATTCCGTACTCCACTTTCCTAAGTCACGTCTCAGGTTCTGTACATCCCTCTGTCTATGTATCCCAGGATCTCTTCCCATTGGTTCTGTGTGCCAGTGTTCCTGCATGTCTGACATCTGTTCTGGTGTTAGGGTGTTAAGTATTTGTTCGTGCACCTATCTGTGTGTTTTAGCAGTTGCCTATGGTTCCCTTTGCCCATATCCACCTTAATATCTGTATGGCAAGTGTCTGGCTGGAATTCAAGGTTTATATATTACAATTTCCTACAGTTTATATGTCCCAATGTCTCTTTGTTTGAGTGTCTGTGGCTTCCTTTGTATATTGTGGTCCAGTATCTGTATGTCCTTGGTTCTCTGTTAAGTCTGTGAGTTTCTGTGTCCCATTCTTCATGCATCCCTATGTCATGCATCCTATAAGTCTCTGTGTTTTGGTGCTTGTATATTCTCTCTGGTTGTGACTAAGACGCTGTATTCCTTACTTCTGTCTTTGCCTCATTGTCCATGACGTCTGTGTTTTAGCGTCTGGGCATCCTCATCTTTGAATATATTTGAGGGTTTTTTTATATCCCAAACCTCTGTTCGAGTGTCTCTGTCTCCCAGTTTCTATGTGACCATGGATCTGTATGTCTGAGCATCCACTGGGCTTATGTGCTTGAGCGCACACACGCGTGTGTGTGTGTCTGTGTGTGTCCCTGTGTGTGCGTGCATGTGTCTTTGTTCTGCACATGGCTGAGCTTTTGTGTGTTCTCGATTCCTTATCTGTCCATGATACTCTACACATCCCTGAGTATTTTTATGTTTCAAAATCTCTGTGTCCTCGAATTTTTATATATCCCCAAGTCTGTATGGCCCTGAATCCTTACATGTCTCTCTGGTCCTTACATGTGACCTAGTAGCTATGTGTCCCTCTGTGTGGGTACCCATAGACTTTTGTGTTCAGCTGTCTATTTGTTTCTGTCTCTTTGCATCACCAAGTCTCTGTATGTCCCTGAAGGTCGGTGATCCAATATACATGTGTCCCTGAGCCTCTGTGTTCCAATGTCTGTATGCTCATGGATCTGCATATGCCTCCTTCCCTGCACCTAGTGTTGATGAGTCCTTAAGTCTGTGCATCTCCAGAACTTTGTTCTCCATGACCTTGTCTCCATCTGTGTTTTGGCACTTATCTTCATCTCTACCTATTCCTCCCATATTTTGTCAGTGTCGGTGCATTACTGTTTCTCTTTGTTACTGTGGCTCATCTTAAGTTGTTTTGTTACTTGATGTCTCTCTTAGTCCCCCGGGTCTTCGTGAATATGTTGGTGTTTCAAAGGGTTGGTGTGTCTGGGTGTCTCTGCATCTGTTTCTTTTGCTGTCTCACGATGTCTCTGGTTTTGTTTTGATTTGACTGTCACCTCTGTGTCCCTGCTTTTCTGTTTGCGCCTGGTGTTGTCACGGCCCCGTGTTTAGATGTCCCCACAAAGCCTCATGTGGTTTTAAGTGGGGCTCTTTCAGCGGTGGCCAAATCTGGAGTGTGTGACTGATTCATGTAATCCTAGGCCCAAGGCCACTAGGATTAAGGGTGTGAGTGCTACCTGCCCTAAGAAGTCTGAATAAGATTAAGGGACAGGAAGACCTACCCTGAGGGTGCCATAAACTGTTTGTCCTCTGTAAAGCCCCTTTGTCTTGCCATCCTGCCTTGGAGCCAGCCAATTATGGACTGAAACCTCTAGGAACTGTAAGCTAAATAAACCTTTCCTCCCTTAACTTTGGGTGTTGGGTATTTTGTCTCAGCAAGGAGAGAAAAGTAACTAAGACAGGTGTCTACATCCATGGCTTTTATTTTTGAGCCACTGTCTTTATGTCCCTTTATGTCTCTGTTGAATTCAGTGTCGCCATCCTTTCATTTGTGGCTTTGGTTGCCTGTTTGTGTGCACTATTTCTGGTGTCACTGGGTGCCACCTTGATTCTGTGTTTTTGTACCCCTGCCTCTTTAGAGAGATTTCCTTGTTATTGTATTTCTGCCTATTTGATTATATTCTGTGCATCTGGGTTTCTTTGTTCCAGATGTGTTCCCGTGTTTCTGTCCCTGTGTCTAACCTGTACCTTTGTACAGGAAACATGAACCATTCCCATGCCTCCTTGTTCTAGTGTCTCCGTCTCTGTATTCCTGTGTCGTTAACTGTCACTATGTCACAATATTCTCTTTGTACCCATTGTCTGCACCTTGCCTATCCTTATGTCTGTTATCTGGCCAGATCCCTATCTCTTTACTGGTGTTCGTCACCCTTCAAGTGTCTGAGTCTCCCTGTGTTTGCCTCTGGATCGCTGAATATACGTAGCTGTGCTTCTCTTAGTGTATACTTCTGTGTATGCCTATACAAATCTGTTTCACTCTTAATATCATCCTCTCTGTCTGTCTTGTGCCCGAGTCTTCATCACCAAATATGAGTCTGTCTATTTCTAATATGCATCTATTTCTACATCCCTGTATGTCCCTGGCCCTGTGTCTTTGTGTTCTTCCCGCATGCTCCTTCAAGTAAGTGTGTTGGTGTGTCTGTCTGTTTATACCTTTATGTCCTTGGTGTCTTGGACCATGGTCTACCTGGTTGCCTTTGTGTTCCCCATATCTCTGTGTGACTCGATCTCTCTGCTTGTTTGTTTCTGTCTGTCTCTCTCTCTCTCTTTCTCTTTCTCTCTCTCTCTCCATATATATATATATATATATATATATATATATATCATCTATCTTAGTTTGTATGTTTTTATGTCTTAGTGTCATCACATTAACCATTGGATGACCTTAGTTGGGTGACCTGAGTGACCTAGGTTTTGTCTCCTTGCTTCTTTGTGACTGGGACAGAAAGTCAAAATCACATGGACACCAAGGTCCAGCATGAGATCTTTTTCAAATGGGAAGTGAGGGGGGCCAGGGATTTAGCTCAGTGGTTCCACCGCCGCCTGCCTCACGAGCACAAGGTCCCGAGTTTCGATCGCTGGTAATAAAAAAAAAAAAAAATCAAATGGGAAGGGGATCAAGGGGAGGGAAGGAGGGAAAGGGGAATAAAAAACAAAATTAAGACCTGTTATGCACATGTTCTGTTCCAACTCTGCAATGAATGTAACCGTTATGTAATGCAAACATGTTCTAATAAAAAATAAAAACCAAAAAAAAGGGGGGGGGAGCATCTGTTTATATTTTTCTAGGTTTATGTCTCTGATGCTGTCACTCTGGCTCTCTGTCCCTTTCTTTGTATGTTTGTGTGTTATTATGTCTATGTTTCTGTGTTTTGAGATCTCTGTGTCTTTTGTTTCCATAAGTCTCTGTCCCTGTATTTCCATGTCTATGTCTTTGTTGCTGTCTTTCTTTGTGTGATCCTGTGTCTTTGGTTGTGAGTATGTGTACGTATATGCGTGCTGCTGTTTCACAGGAGCCTTTTTTGTTCACGAGTTTGTTCATTCATTTATCCATTCTTTGAGCATATTTACTGAGCACCTATTGTGTGCCAGCACTGGGGCTGCATAAATGATTCAGAAAATGTCTTTTCCCTGGAAGAGCTTACAGTATAAATCAGGAGTCCAGGTGGGTAACCAGATGATTATTATACAGTGTAAGTGATGTGAGCTTGGAGGAGATGGGAGGGGACTGTGGGAACATGAAAGAAGGGACCAAACTCAATCTAAGGAAGGGCTCAGGGACGGCTTCCTCTTAGAGGCACTAAGACTTGAAGGATGAGTTAAATTTCCCACACGAATCAAAAGAAAAATGTCCCACGCAGAAGGAAAAATACATACAAAGGCCCAGTGGTGGGAGAGAGCATGGTTTGTTAGGAAAACTCTGAGATCCTTAAATACACCATGGGGGTCAAGAAAAGTTGTGAGCAGGACTTGTGAGTGACTCAGTCAGTTTTTTGTTTTCAGAAAGTCACTTCCAAGGCTGCTGTGGAGTATGGATTTGGAGGGAGTAGAGACTGGAGATAGGAGGGCCTGTGAGGAAACGGGGGTCCTTAAGCCTATAGGTCCACAGATCTGCACATCTGTATGTTTGGGTTTCCTGGCATAGGTGCCCATTAGCACATGTGTGAATTTGTGTCCCTACGTGTACCTCCACATGCGTGGGTCCTTGTCCTAGGCTCACCCCATGCCCTGGCCTCTAGATCTTCCAAATTCACATCTCCTGCTCTGGAGTTCAGGAGGCATCACAGAACACGGGCCAGGTGAGGCTGGCCCAGAAACTGCTTTACATGGGAGTGCTTCCCTGGCCAGCAGGAAGCCCAGTAGGGGCAGCCGCCTTGGTGGGTCCTTCAGCAGCCTCTTGCCTAGAACCACAGACATGTCTGGCCTGTGGTGTCTCCGCAGGCCAGGCCCGGTAGGCCCTGTCATCAGCTGGATGTCTGTGTGCTGGAACTGCCCTGGTGGGAGAGAGGTGCAGTACCAGTCAGGTTAGTGTCTTGAGCTCCTGTTCAGAGCGCCAAGGGGAGCCTCAAGCGGGAAATAGAGGGGGGGAAGTGGGAGGGTGGAGGGTCAACAAAGGCCTGGAGAAAGGAAGAGGCCGGACGTTATGGGCAATGTGGAGGAGCCAGCTGGAATAGGAGTGTAGTATGGAAGTAGAGAGGCAAGGTTGATGAGATAACAGAGGAAGGGGAGCAGCCGGGCTTGAAGAAATTAGAGCAGACTGGAGGGAAGGAGAGAACAGGTTCGGGACAGCCAGAGGAGGTGAAAACATCTGTCTAACCCATCGGCACTGCCCAAACACTTTGGTGTGGGCTTCTGCCTCAGGTTCTGACGATGTCTCTTGACCTATGGTCTGGCTTCCTACAATCCCCTTTCACAGGCAGATAAAGATCCAGAGGGGCTTTACAATACACTTTCTTGTGCTTATAATCTTTCAGGGGCAAAGGCTCCCTGTTGCCTTCAGGATAAAGTCAAAATTTTCATCCTGGCACTCAATTCTGACCACTCCAGTTCCAGCTCCTCCAATGTCCATTCCTTTCCTCCACATTATTTCTCAGTCGTATGCAGTACGGGTGGCTCTCTCTCCTCCAAGAGGTCTGTCCTCTTGAGCTCTGAGCCTAGGCAAGGTCCCCCACTCTTTGTTTCTCTAATGCCGGGGGATGCCTCCTGTCAAGCACTGATCCCTCTTTGTGATCACTGTCCTTATCTGGATCTTTCCTTTACCCAGACCGGGAGCTCCCTAAGGGCAGAGCTTGGCTCTGATTTCCTTCTGAGATTAGGAATATAGGGTGCTGAGCCCCACCGACTTTTCCTCTTGGCAAAAGTCTTTGTTGGGACTAGTGTTCCCTGGTTCGTTTCTGCCTCAGCAGCACTTCTCCATCAGGTGTGGGCTGTGGGACTGAGGCCTGAGCCACTGGCCACATAGAATCCCAAGCAGGGTAGTTGTAGGGTGCTGCGGTGCCTGTAGCAGCGCCGGAGGATGAGGAACTCAAGGTAGGGTCCAAGACGGAAGGTGAGGTGGGCTTCAGCAGCCACGGGGAGCTCTAGTTGCGCAGGCTGGTCCCAGGGCAGGAACAAGATATGGCACCACAGATATGGCTGGTGGTGATAATGTCGGCCCGGGGTTTGTCTGCAGTGACTGTGATGATCTGGACGTAGGTGAGAGTCTGGCCTTCGTGGCCTGGTCTTGGTGGTGGTGTCCCAAGCAGCTGTCCACTCACATGTAGACATAGGCGTGTGGGAGGGTGGGCAGGTGTTGGCCCAGAGCATAGGCTTTCACCTGGGCATTCACATAGTCAATCACAGCACAGGCAGGGATGAGATCTTGGCGCCCAGGGTCTAAGATGAAGTAGTGCAAATTTGTGGCTAAAGGGCTAGCTCTTGAGAGAAAATGCTTCCACCGTGATCCACCCTAGCCAGTGTTTGTGGGGAGGGTCATGTAGTATGTGCGCACATGCTCACCCCAGTGTGGCTTTTTGCATGTATATGTGTACGTGTTTGCCTTTGAGTGGGTAAATTTGTGTGTTTAGCAATATTCAGATGATCATCTCTGTGCAGGCATAACCGTGCATCTGCATATTTGAAGAAGGTGGCATGTAAGAGTTGCTGTTTATTTTTTCAGTTGTATGTTTATGTGTCCCTGTGGATATTTTGCTGCTCTGTACCGTGATGCAATAGTATATGTTGTGTGTTGTATGTGTCTGAATGTGTGTCAATGTATATCTTGGTGGGTACTGCTGTACACCAGTATGTTTCATACGTGTAAAAGAAGCAAAAAATGGCTGCTCCCTGTGTGTGCTGAATTCCTAGGGACCAAGATGAATCTGAGGGTATCAGTGCTTGTGTGTCTGAGTGGTGTTTTTTTTCTCTTTTTTCTTTTTTTTTTTTTTTTGGTACTGGGGTTCGAACACGGGTCCTTGCGCTTGCGAGGCAGGCGGAACCACTGAGCTAAATCCCCGGCCCCTGTCTGAGTGTTTTGATGTGCCTGTTATTGTTTGCATCGGGGCATGTCTTCTGTGTCATGCTGTGTCTGGGTGCATATTCGTGGTGTGGGGGAGTCTCAAGACGATTTACTGTAATGCTCTGATGTGTATGTATCATCGAGAATCTTGCTGTTTATCTGGGTGTATTTGCATATGTTTTCAAGTGTGTTCTTGTGTGTTAGTGAGGTGCGAAGGGTCTGGAATATTGACGCGAGTGTATTCAGCTGTGGTGTTGTGTGAAGATGGAGTCCTTGGGGCTCTCACCTGTCTTTGGGTCCTCTATAAGCTGCAGCAGGTCCTCTGGATGTCCATCCAGTGTGAAGCAGATCCTCCCTGAGTGTGGGATGTGGATCACAAAGTGCAAAAGCAGGAGATGCATCTCTGAGGTTATGACCCTGGATGGAATGGGAGTGAGGAGAGGGGAAGGCGGGGAGGAGGAGAAAGGAAGAGGCCATGTCTATTTCCCCAGAGCGAGCCTGGCCCCAGTCCCAGTGCACAAACTGTCCTGTACTCAACCAGGAAGGCCATGGGGTGGCTGGCTTACCAGAGGATGAGAAGGTGAAGATATTTGGCAAACTGCCTGCAAAGGAGAGAGAGGGCCTGAGTTGGTGAGGGAGTGATCTAAAACACATTCCTAGGAACTGTAAGACCTCCATGGCCTCTAAACCACCTCTTCCCAGGTAAGAGCCAAATTCTTGAGCACAACATTTGAGGCTTTTCTGGAATCTAGCCCCCGCCTGGCTCTTCAATCTTGTCTTTATGCTCCAGCTCAACTGAACCGACGATCATCCTCGTGAGTGTGTGCCTTCTTTGGCGAGTGACTGTTTGTTCCTGTTTTTCTGGCCACCTGGAATATTTTCCTTTTCCTTGACTACCAAAGATCAATTTTTGGTTCTTTCAAGGCCAGCTCAGTCAACAGATTGATAATCAAGGGAGTGACTTTGTAACAAAAGCAAGCTATTCTGGCTGCCTTGCTCTGTTCCACCACATACTGCCCCTGCAGAGAGGCACTGGGACTCTGCAGAGAGTTCATCCCACCAAGGAGGCTCTCATCAGATGCAGGCTTTGAGCCTCAGACCTCCCTGCCTCCAGCACTGTGAGATGAGTAAACCTTTATTCTTTAGGAATTACCAACTCCGTGGCATTGTTAGAGCAGCCAAAAATGGACACAGATAATGGCTGTTGTTCTCAGTTGCTAAATTTGTGATAATTTGTTACATATCAGCAGAAAACTAACATATCACCCCTACTCTGGGCCTCCACAGTTTCAATGAGAATCCTAATTGGGTGGAAATGAAGACTCAGGGGCTCTTTGACAGGAGAGTGCCTAACTCACCTTTTGCTAGCCTCACAGAACTTCCATGAGATTCCATTCTGTCGCCAGGCCCTCTCAGCATCTCCTCAGAATCACCATCCCAGTGTGGACTTCCTGCCAAACACAAAGAATTGAGAGAAATCCTTCACATTCCTGGGGCGAAGATACCCTGTACCCACCCAAAGGGCCCACCTTCCTTCTGACTAACAGAGCTCTCACTGGCTTCTCTAACTGACCTTCCCATTTTCATGCCTGATACCTCATGTTAGTCACGGTTTCTTAGTCTTTCAAGCTCAGGTATGCTCAGAGTTCTTCCTCATAGCATTTGCACATTGATTTCCTTATCTACTCATTCAGGTAGTGCTTAGGCACCAAGGTTCGGGTGGTGAAAAAGACAAGCCTGGTTTCCTACCTGGTGAAGCTCATGGTTCAGTGGAGGAGGTGGAGATGAATTAAGCCGTAAAAGTATGCATGGTGATAAATATTTTAGCAAAAATATACCTGACTGACTATGGGAGTAATAGAGGCTTGAGATGACCTGAAGAAAGACACTGGGTAAGGGGATCTGATCTGAGACCTAAGGCATAAGCTAGAGGTTTAGTGACAATAGAAGGAATGAGGATAGTAGGAAGGAGCAGGGCAAGGCACACCAGGCAAATATCAAGCAGAGGGATTAACTTGAAAAACAGCCCTTGATTGAGGTGAAGGCTGGTGCCTATAGAAGGAGCGTAGAGAATGAGTGGAAGAGTGGGAGGAGTTGAGGTCAGAAAAGTGTGGGGCAGGGAGCACATTATGCAGGAACTTGTAAGCCATGAAGAGGACTTTGGAATTCATTGCAGATGTGATGGGAAATCCTTGGGGGGGGCGGTATTAATTATAGAAGGAATACGAAGTGATTTGTGCCTTTAAAAAACTCCTTTGGCTGCAGGGAGAGAATGGCCTGTAGCAGGACAGCAGAGGAAGCAGGAAGACCAGAGGGGAGGCTGGAACAGTTTCCTAGATGAGATTCAGTAGACTATCCTAGGATAGTGACAATTGGCGCTGTGAGAAGTGAGAGGATTTGGGAAATATAGTAGAGGTAACATTACCAGGAATCAGAGATAGACAGGATATTGGGGAAAGGTGAGGGAGAGGGGTGTGTTGAGGACAACATGCCCAAATTTGCATCCCTGTGACTTACAGCCACCCTCAACCCAACCCTGCCCTACAAAGTCACCCAGGAAACATCACAGCTTCCCTTAAGAAGGCATAACAGTGGAGTGGTAAGAGCACATTTATTTGGGGTCCAGATTGTATTGCTTCACATCTCTGACTAGCTGTGTGGTGTGACACTGAACAAGTTACTTCACCTCTGCGTGCTTCAGTTTCTCCGTTTGTAAAATGTGTATATTAAGAGTTTCTTGGGATTACATGAGAGACTACAAGCACAATATGTAAACAAGTACCTGCATGTAGGAAGAGCTCAGAAATGTTATTCCTTCATAGTCTTTGGGAAATTTAAGTGTATCATCATCTTCACAAATTTTTATACCCCTCTTGTTAAGCAGGACCAATTAAGACCAATCAGATGTGCCTTTCCCAGCAGAACTCCAATTTACACTCCTACATCCCTCCCCTGCTTGGGAACCGTTAGCAATTCACCTTTCCAACAATGTCAAAGCTACAGCTTGGTCGGTTTGTTGCTGTTCAGCCTTGCCAGTCTTATCTCCCAAAGCTTCAGATTCTGTGCCTATGTCCTGTGGCCCAGAGATGTTAAGTAACTAGTCCAAAGTTCCAAAGCAATCAAGCAAGTAAGTCTCTGGACTATCAGGAGAACCTGCAATGCCTTGTAGACGCCCAGCTCCTGCTGCTCTCCATTCCTACCTTCCCACCATAGCTTGACATCTTGTCTATGGCACTCACCATCTTTGTCAGGAGGGAAAAAGGTATGGAAAGCTGGTGGGTTCAAGGACTCCATGAGCTTGGACTCCATCATTGACTCAGACAGCAGCTCTACTTCCTGTGGGAGAAGGAGAACACTGATGGCCTCAAGTAGGGTGCTGGAAGGCAGCAAGTTTGGCACGTTTGGGAGTCTGCCTTCTGGCAAAGGTCTGGAGCCATTGGGTGGGGCAATTGTTGGGGCTCCTGGCTATGGTCCCGGAACTTGCCTGGTGCTCTGGGGCCCAAGTGGCAGATCTTGCTGATGCCAGAGTCTTCCAGTAGGCGCAGAGAGGGCATCCTTGGGGTAAAGGGAGGGGGGAGGAGTTGTCCAAGGACAGAGGCAGTCATGTTACTGCTGGGACCCTTGGGACTTGAGACCGTGTTTGGGAATGTGCCAAGGCTCTGAGGAGGTGGGGGCCTGGGTTTGACAAGTCTAGGGAATGGCAGGGTTTTCAGTGTACGTGGGGTTGGGATTCCAAGCTTGGGAAATGATAAGCTTGTGGAAGTTTATTGAGGTGATGCACTGGGTTTAAGAGGTGAAGGGATTTTAGGACTCCTGGGCAACAGGATTCCAGGTCTAGAGTGTGGCAAGTTGTTTGGGGTCTAGAGAGCAGGAATCTTAGATCTGGTGCATGGTGAGTGTTTGAGGATCTGAAGTGTGGAGATTCCAGATCTGGACTCTGTCAGGCTTTGGGTGACTGTGATGTGAATAGCCCAGGTTGGGGGTGTGATGGTGTGTTGGATTTAGGTTGTGATGGAGCACCGGGTATGGGAAGCTGCGGAGTAAAATGTTTCATAGTTCTAGCTTTGGCCTGGTTTGGGATGCCAGGATTCAGAGGTGGGATGTGTGTCTCAGAATCCAAGGAAGATACAATATGAAGATCCTGGTGTGATGGAGTGCTGGGCTTCAGAGGCAATAGAACAGTAGAGTTTGATGGCATAAGGGCAACAGGTTTCACCTTGAGAGTTGGCTGGATCAAGGTACCAGAAACTTGCTGTGCTGGAGTTTGGGGCTTTAAGTGGAGTGAGGCTGATAGGGAACTAGAGCTCTGACTCTGTGGCTCCAGCTCCTCGGAACTGGGCATCTTATTTGTAGAGGTACTAATAGTTGAGGTTGCTTTCACAGGCCTTGACTTGAGGGAGACCTTGGGCATCAAGGCTGGCTGTGCTGTGCCTGTTCTTAGGCCATGGCCTCTGCTGGAGGACGGTGTGATAGTGCCTGGCGCAGATGTGTTGGGTGACTGTCTCCCAGCCTCCTCACTGGCTTCCTTGCACTGCACCATGATCACGGAAGTCAGAGGTGTGACAGAGTTGTGTCCAAGGGATAAGTTGAGGACTTTGGCAGCGAGCAGGTGGCGAGTGGTGATGTCACTGACACGGAAACATGCTCCCAGCAGCTCTCCAATGGTGACATAGGCCCAGAAGTGGTGGATAAAGCAGGATGCATGGAGTCCCCCTTACCCCCGCCGCCCCCCGCCCCCCGCCCCGCAACCAAAGTCCTTCGGGCTGCTGTTTGTGACTCCTTCACAATGGTGGGCCACAAGTGACTGACCCTCGGGGCCATGGGCTGCCAGGTGGACGTCCAGCTCCTGCTCTCCTGGCTGCACCTGGCTAGCCACCACCAGCTCTGAGCCCCCAAAGTAGTTGGGGAAAAAGGCCCAAGGGGAGGCTCCAACCAAGCCACCCAGGTAGTCCAGGTGCACATCTGCTAGCAGAGGCATGGAGATCTCTTCATGGAAGCCCTCTAGCTGGAGGGTCACGTCAGCATCCTCGTGTACTCGTCAGGCTGATCCCGCCCCTCTTACTCCCCACCTGGGATTTCCAGGGACAGATGTCCCAGCAGTGGGAAGTTAGCATCATCTCCAAAGGCCACGCTGAAAAAGGATACCCTGTGGCCCAGGACCTGTCAAACATTGGGAAGGATCACACTGGGTGTTGTCAGGCTGACTATAGGCTCCCCATCTGTCAGGAAGATGATAAGAGGAATTCTCCTCATACTGGGGACTTTCCCAGACTCTTGGTTGCTACGGTTCTCCACTGAAACAGCTTCCAGCACAGCTGTGTTGATGTCAATCCCTAATTGGGAAGCACACTGAGATCCATCTTCTGGGGTCACTTCTGCCCATACAATGGGTACCTCACCAGCCTCCCAGTTTCAGTCATAGCTCAGCTTTTCTCAGCGTGTTTCTGCTGCTTATCCCTCCCAACTCCTCTACCCCAACCTGGGCTACATAAGATCTGTCAGGAGGCCCATGTGTCCCTGGCTTTCATCACACCATCTCAGACTGTTCTTTGCTTGCTTCCTGGGGATAGGGTGGTGCTTCATTCACTAGTCAGATCAGCAGCTACTCAATGACAGGGCCCCCACCTTCTTGCTACAGGAGAGAAAAGGCTGAGATGAGACTTCAGTAATTGGGAGGAGATTGATCAAAAGCTGGAAACAGGGCAGCAGTTTGCTGAAATGCTTGGAAATAAATATCTAGGTAATTGTTTTAAAAAGTCTTAGCAAATTCTCCTGAGTGTTTGCTTTAAGGGGAACAAAACTCAGGTCCAAAGAGGAATGTGCCCTTTCCACCTGGAATCAGCTGTTTCCACTAGGAGAGGGCGATGGGAAGGGAACACAGAACATGAAGGTTCATACTTGTGTAAAATATAATAGTGATGTTTCAAGCACAGTGAGAGGTGAGGAAGATGGGGGAATGAAGAGAGGTTTTCAGGAATTTCCCACATCTCTACGGCCTGCGCATTTGAGTAGGTAGGCTTAACATTTAGAACCATCAGCTTCCATACGACCCAAGTAGTTCTCCAGCACTGTGGATATTCAGCATCGTGGCCTTCAGATTTCCAGGCGTTAACTGTGTCAGAAAAGTAGATGATGTGGAAGTAGTCACTGGCTTGCAGGTCACTGAGGATCACATTCATGGCTTTTTCAGTCTGTGGGATATGAATGAAGCGAAGGAGCTCAGACAAGACTTGAGGTCTATGAGCTTGAAAGTCTCTTTGTGCACTAGGGTGCTGAATTCTAGATGCTGTCTGATTTTAACACCCTCTAACTTCAGCATTCTGTGAGCCTAAAACTACCAGGTCAAAATGCTCTCCTGGGATTTATGGTCCAAAGCCTAGAACTCCACCATCCAGTATTGCATCTACTAGCCATATGTGGCCATATAAATTGAAGTGCAAATTAGTTTTAAAATTTAGTTCTTCGCCTGTAATAGCCATATTTCACGTGTTCGATAACCACTTGTGGCCAGTCACTACTGTAATTAGGCAGCACAGAACTTTAGAACATTTCCTCCAGGTGGGTGTGATAGCATGCACTTGTAATCCCAGCTATTTGGAAGGCTAGGGCTAGATGATCGTGTGCTTAAGGCCAACCTGGGCAACTTAGTAAGACGATCCTGTCTCAAAATACAAAGGGCTAAGTTTGTAGTTCAGTGGCAGAGTGGTTGTTTAGCATGTGCAAAGCCCCGGATTCAATCCCCGGTACTACAAAACAAACAAACAAACAAAAAAAACTACTAATACTACTAATAATAGAACATCTTCATCATCAAAATAAGTTCTACTGGACAGCATCGGTCTAAAAGGTTCAAGTTCTATGTTTGCAGAGCATTGCTTTTATAATTCCTGACCCCATGACCCAGGATTCAGTGATTTCAGAACCATAAAGTTTGAGATCCTCACCATTCCAAGTCTTTATAGCTGTTTCTCAAAGACTTTGCACACCTTGGTTCTGCTCTACTCTGTTTTTCACTCTCACCCTCTGTTTCTTTTTTTTTTTCTTTCTTTTTTCTTTTTTCCACAAAGAAAGCCTGGTTTATTGACATGGTTTCCAGGATCCACAAGATCCTGGTAGAGGAAAAGAAATTGGACAAGCTGATAACTTGGGCTGGAAACTCCCTCAGATGCAGAATTTATAGCCACTGATTCCAATTTGACTCTGAAGAATGGTGACTGGTTTTGAGCTTCATGCTTTTTATTCAATGTGAAGCAACTTCCACTCTTTAAGCCAACAGAGGCTCTAACCTTTTGTATTAGGTTCTCTAGGTCTGAAAGAATTTATTAGATGGGCTACAAGATCAGAGTCAAAGGCTGAATGGCCATCTTCAGGCTGGAGAGCTGAGGAAATCAGTTATCTGTTCCGTCTGAGCAGCTGGAGGCCTTAGAATCAGGGGGTCAATCACGTAGCCCCAGTCTGAGGCTGAAGACCTGGAAGCCCTCTGGAGAGCTGCTGGTGCAAGTGTGTGGTCAAAGGCTGAAGAATCTGGAGTTTGACGTTCATGGGCTACTGAGGGAGCAGTCAAATGCACCCACTCTGGAAGAGTGGAGAATCTCACCCTCTGTTTCTTTCAGGCTAGTCTCCTCGCCAGCCTCTTGATAACGCAGATCCTATTTCACCTCCATAACTTTGCTCTTGTGCCATTTAGATAACACCCCCGTTTATGTATTCCTATCTCCTTTGATGGTGCTGTTCTTCGCTACTGATTTCTGCCAGTGGGAATCTGTCAATTACTGATAGAGGGGTGGTGAAGTCTCCAGCTACAGTAGTGGATTCCTCTCTCTCTCTCCTTCTGGTTCCAACAGATTTTACCTCATGTATTTTGGTACTCTTATTAGACACATACACATGAAGGATTGGTATATCTTTTGTGGGGACTGAACTCTTTGCCAGAACATTACGCACTTATTTCCCTGATAATTTCCTTGCTCTGAAGTCTTATTTCTCATAAAATAACATAGCTACCACAGACTTCGTTTGATTTGTGTTTGCATTGTCTATGTTTCTCTGTTCCTTTACTTTTAATCTACCTGTATCTTTATATTTAAAGTGGGTTTTTAGCCAGGTTTGGTGGTGCAGGCCTGGAATCCTAGCACTCTGGGAAACTGAAGAAGGAGGGCTGCAATTAAGAGCCCAGCCTGGGCAACTCAGTGAATTTGTGAGACCCTGTCTCGGAAGAAAGAAAGAAAGAGAGAAAGAGAAACAGAGGGGGAAAAGGGAGAGAAGAAAATATAGTGGGTTTCTTATAAATAACCCGCAGTGAGTTTGTTTTTTTTGACCATCCACACTGATAATCTCGGTCCTTTAATTGGTGTATTTAAACCATTCATAAATAAAGTGATAACTCTTATAGTTGGGCTGATATTGTTTCAATTGCATACTTTACATAATCTCATTTTTTCTCATTTCTTAGCATATTCATTACACTTAGAGATAAAATGTTAGTGGTTGCCCTAGAGTTTCTAACATACATTTGCAACTAATCCAAGTTTATTTTCCCAACTTTTCGCTCTCATCCCTTACAACATTGCTGTCATTAATTGCACGTCCATAAACTATGCTCACTGAATACATTGTTGCTATTATTTTGAAGAAACTGTTATCTGCTGGATCAGTTAAAAAATTAAGTATCTTATCTTCACTTTTCCCTTCTCTAACATTTTTCTTGCCTTTATGGGCATTCCAGTTTCTAATATATGCCATTTTTCTCCTTGGTGAAAAACTTTTACCACTGCTTGCAAAACAGGTCCACTGTGGGCAATTCCCTTAATTTTTGTTTGTCTGAGAAAGTCTTTATTTCTTTTACATTGGAAGGATCATTTCGATGTATACACCATTCTAGGCTAGGGTGGATTTTTTTCTGCTTTAACACTGGAAATCTTGCACTCCACTCTTCTTGTTTCCATGGTTTCTGAAGAGGAGTCTGATGTAATTCGTATTCTTATTCCTCAATAGGTAAGGTGTTCTTCCCGCGTTGTGTTTTTTTTTTTTTTCCCCAAGATTTTCTCTTTGTCTTTGATTTTCTGTAGTTTTCATATGTCACACCTAGGTGTGGATTTTGGATATTTATCCTGCTTGTTGGTCTTCAAGTTTCCTGGACCTGTCATTTGTTTTGGAAAATTTGTATCCACCATTATTTCAGATATTTCTTCTGTTACTTTCTTCCATATTATTCCAATTCTATATGTGTTGTATTTTTGTAATGGCCTTACAATTACAAAATGCAATGTAAAAAGGAATGCTGTTTTCCGTTCTTTTTCCTTTTTATTTTTCAGTGTGAGAAGTTTCTATTAACATATATTTAAGCTCACTGCTTCTTCAGCCATGTTCATTCTCCTGATAAGCCCATTGAAGCCATTCTTCACTCCTGATACTGTGTTTTTTATTTCTAGCATTTCCTTTGATTTTATCAGGGATTCCAGATCTCAGCTTACATTACACTTGTGTTGCTACACGTTGTCTAATTACTTCATGGGGGTGCTTGGAATATTAATCATGCTTATTTTAAATTCCTGCTCTGATAATTTTAATGTCTTTGATATAGCAGTGTCTGGTTCAAATGCTACCTGTATCTCTTCAGATTGTGGGTGTTTTTCTCTCTTAGCATGTCATGTGATTTTATGCAGAAAGCATACATAATCTATCAAGTAACAGGAAGTGAAGCAAACAGACTTTTCCCACCTGTACTGGGGACTGAACTCAGGAAGAATTGAGCTACCTCAGCAGCCATTCTTATTTTATTTTTAACTGAGACAGGGTCTTTCTAAATTGTCCAGGCAGGGCTCAAACTTATGATCCTCCTGCCTCAACCTCCCAGGTAGCTGGAATTACAAGTGTACACCACAGTGCCGGTCATGTTCATGATGTCAGGACTTAGGCTATGTTTGTAGTTTGCAGTAGTAGTATGGGTCAGGCTATAGTTTCATCTAGAGTCTATACATGGGTTTCCGCTTTTGTCTTTGGGCTCCCATAGGGACTTTCCTTAAAGAAGGGCTAAGGTTTGCACTTCTTTCAGCTATAACCTTCGTATTTATGCAGGAGCCTCAGTGAATGTGGTGTTAATGTGTGGGGTAAGAGGAAGGATTCCATAATCCCGTGGTTACATCTCACTCTTTCAGTGAGATAGTGTCACTGGGACATGAAGTTCACAAGTGCTACTGAGGTCTACCCCTCACTCTCCAGAAAGGGACAGGAAAGCTGGAAAGGTTTTGAGTTGGGTAGGCCACTTGCCCTACTGAGGGCTGTGGAGCTCCTCAGTTTGGGATATTTACCTTCCTACATGTTGGTGGCCTCTGGTAAAACACCACTCAGTTAGATTTAAGTCTCAAGGGCTCTGCGTTTAAAAGCTTTAAGCACGACAGCTCTACTGTCCCAGGACACTTGAACCTTAACGTTAGAAAGCCCCAGAACATTATGATTTGAAATGCTCCTTCCAGACCTTTGCAAACTGAAGTACTGACAGCAAAGTCTGCTTGGTCTATGGCCCCAATATCCTGATTCAAGGGTAACTGGTGGAAGAGCTACAAGATTCAAACGGATGGCCCCAGAACTCTATGGTTTCTAAGCCTATAATGGTAGCTGGTACCCTATTATATTTAAATTTAAGAAAAAAAAGTAACAAAGCCCAGAAAACCCAGAGTCTCACGAAAAATCAGAGTCTGTGTTACTTAAGTTTGTATTGGATCAGGACTCTATCGCCAAGTGGGGTGCTCCAGCTGAAGGGCTCCAAGACCCGGGGACCTACAGAGCCCTGTAATTTTGCAGTTCAGGGAGTCAACAGTTTCGCGAAAGCTAGACCAATGTTTCAATGTTGCTAGGACGCTGTGGTTCTAGGTCTCTGTGGTTCCTGTGATGTGAGGTATCAGGGCCTTATGGCAGGCTCAGACATAAAAGATCCAAGGCTGATGGGCTGATGGGAGGGTAGTAAGTTGGTCCCAGGGTCCCATCATTCCAGCATTCTCTGCTCTCTGGGCCTTCTGAGGCCAGGACTAACAAAGGTCCCCAGGGTCCTTGTTACCTGCCTCATCTTGGTACCAAACATGGAGCCGCTCACGTCAGTAACAAACACCACATTCTTCTCCACAGGTCAGGGGCCCCTCGGGACAAACTAATGAATAAAATAACCACCATGAATCTGGACAAAAAGAAAGGAAACCAAGAAGAGCTATAAGAGCCAATCCAAATCAGGCTCCTCTTATTCTCCTGCATAACACCCTGCTCTTTCCTTCCTAACACCTCTCACTGTTTATAGCTAAATGGGCATGTGTGCGATTGTTTATTCAGTGTCTGCCTCCCCAAGCAGAAGTGGGTCTCTGCTGTTCAGACTTGTGGCCCAGGGCTCCAAGGATCAGGGTCTCCATAATTTGTGAGTTCCTGCCTGTGAGAGAACTGGGCTTGCACAGTGTTGAGGTTCCCCAAGGACAGTTTTGCCTGGGCTCCAGGAACTGTAAGCATTGTTTTAACCTCCCTCAATAGAGTGAGCCTGGGGCCCAGCTCACTGCTACCCTGGGCTGGAAGATTGCAGGGCCTCCCTCTCCTCCACAAGCCTCCTTTCTGCTGTTGCTGGGCAGAGCAGGAGGGGGAGGAGGCAGCAGAGGCCAATTGAGCTCTTTGTTCAGAGGGGATTGGTTATACCAGGTACAGATGCCTTGGGCTGTGCTGGATGTGATTGGATGTACACACACACACACACACACACACTTGCATATCTCTCTCTGCAGAGCCTGGCGGCTGAGCCAGCTGAGGGAAGGGAGCAGTGTCAGCTCAGTCCAGAGATACCTGGGCTTGCTGAGGGTCTGTATTACCTTGAAGCCTGAAGCCTGAGCAGGCCTTGCCCAGGGAAACTGACTATTCTTCCCTTCTGCTCTAGGCACTCTGACCACAAGGCTGGACACTGCCTCCTCCTTCCTCAGGGGGAAAGAGGAGATAAGAGTACATAGTGTTCTGTCCCTCGCCCCAACCTGCGAATTCACATGTGTGTTGTACCCAGTGAGAGAGAACCAACCAGAGACCGATATTAAATCCACACAGGAGTTTATTACCGGCCGGGACCGGAGCCCAGCATCAGACTCGAGCCTCAACTGGGGGTTGACAAACATGTTTTATACACCTTTGAGGCCAACAGTTTCTAGGCCCCCCTGTGGGATAGAACTAGTAAAGCAAGCAAAAGGTACAGAAGCGGAACATCCTGCTGTTAGAACATTTGTAAAACAGTAGTTGATTAATTGTTGTTTCTAAGAGACTCTCTAAGGGGAGGAGGTTTCTAAGCTTCCTCCTTCTGAGTTCATCTAAAGGGCAGGCAGGTGGGTCAAGCAGCAATATGGAGGCTGTCTTGCTAACAAGGGTCCTTCAACGTGCATCCTCTGTCAGCACATAATCTTTGCACTCTGCCACAGTTCCCCAAGGCCTGAATCATCCACAGCACCATTGACCAAACCATGAGCAGAAACCAGCTGGCCTCCCATTCTGGGTGGGGAGACCTACTGGAAAAGCTATGCTCATCTATATCTGATCCCATGCTATGTCTGATCCATGCCCCAACTTCCTATTCCACAACATGGGGACAGGACCCAGATCACCAGCTTCTCACAATTCCCTCAGCAGTCACCCCACCCCACCTTCTTAACTCAGGAAAAAACATGGAGGGTACCAGGCTACGCACACTTGCACTGCTCACCCTGTTCTTGGGCAGGGTCCACATTCCCATAGCCTCTCTCCTCTGTGGAGAACCACACAGACCCTAGACACTGCCACAGACCCTAGACACTCCCAGGCCTCAGCATTCTCTATCCTTCACTCCACTTCTCACCAACCCTCCACCCACCCATATGCACTTTACTGTATTTTCCTTAGAATATAGAAATTATGTGTCTTTCCCAACCATTAGGATAGGCCCTCACTCCCAACCTTCCTCCAGCTTCTAATCGGCCTCTTTCTTCCCCTCAGCATCCCAGGCTGAAAGGATGAGCACCTGCTGTCGTCTCTCACCTCCAGTTCACACCTGCAGAACTCACAGGACCACTCCCACCCCCAAGTCACACTGACACTTCTCTCACTAAAGGCAACTATGCATAGCTCATCTCCAAGCCCAAGGGGCCATATTTGGAGTCTCCTCACACTGGATCTCCCTCATGTACTCACTGCTGACAATGACTTCTTTCTCTAAAACCCTTTCTCCCTGGGACTCTGGGACTGGCTGCTCTCTGTATTCTACAACCTCTGGGTCCATCTCATTCAGCCTCTTTCTCTAGGTTCCTTTTGTCCCCATGCCCCTTAGCAGTGCTGCCAATATTTGTCAGGTCATAGTATGCAGAGAACATGATTATGACCTTTGCTCAATGGAGTGAACTGGTGGGGATTTGGGTGGGGGTGGATGCAGTGTGAGCAGGCTGTTTGCAGATGGTTGGGCCAGGCACCCTGAGACCTGAGGTCCACGACTGCTGGTTCAGGAAGCTCCACCTGAGCTGTTGTCATCAGGGTTTTTCCGTCCCGGCTCCACACATTCTCCATGTGTGACTTCACTCTCTCTCCTTTGGATGATACCACTGAATCGCCACTAGTGACACCACATCTCTTTCTGCAGTCCAGTGCGCTCACTCTTCCACCTCCACGACTGTGTACCCACTCACCGTGGACCTGTTCACTTGGATGGGCGAAGATGCCTCCAACGCATCCTCACCTGCATCATCCATGGTGCCATTGACCAAGCCAGGAGCAGAAACCAGCTGGTCTCCTGTGTGCCTCCCACATCTGGGTGCAGAGACCTACTGCCCAAACGATGAATTCATCGCCTTCCCCCCAAGCAGCCCTTGTGTGATTTCTCTCTGTAGGGGCATCACCCACCCCAGGGTCACTCCTCACACAAATGTGAGTGTCACCTACAACCCTCCTGTGCCATCAGTTCCTGCTGTTTTTTCCAAAGGATACTTCTCAGGGCCATCTCACCTCTCCACCCCAAACAGCCCCAGCTCTGACTCAGGCCTAACTTAGGTTCTTAGGTTCTTAGGTTCTCTGTTCCTACTCACAGGCCCTCCATCCCTGCTGGGTCTCCATACACACCACCTCACAATTTCACACTCTCTCTGGCTCCCCAGCCACCTACACGACAAACCGCAGGTTTCTTGTCATGCTGCCGCAAGACTTGCCAGCCTTCTGTCTCATTTCTTACCCTTTTGCATTCAAATTTATGCCCCTTGTAACTCCCCGTGAACATCTGGATATTTCCAGACTCCGTTCCTATTACAGTGCAGCCCCTACTTTGCTAGAATTCTTTCCACTTTCCTCTGGGGCCCCTCACATTGCCCACTTCCCTACATCCTTGAAGTCCCAGGACAGCCTTGACCTCCTCCGGGGAAACTTCCCTGGCTATCTTTCCCCCCTCGATCTGGCTTCTGTCATGCCTTGCCTTGTCATGGAAGGGATGTTTCTCACCTCCTGTCAGTATTGTCTCTATCTGTTACACCCGCAGACCTGTGAGTGATAGCCTTCAGAGTTCCCAACACCAGCCAGCACAGCCATGACACAGACTAGGTGTGCAGGGAATCCTGACTGAATGAGCAAGTGATGTTCTGGGTTTGAAAGGTGGGCATGCTCAAATAGGAGATAGGCTAAGGACCGAGGGATCCCCATGGGGTGGCAGCAGGAGTCAGAGTTCACAGTTAACGGGACTCTTGGTTGTGCTCTTCCCATCTATTCCATCTGCACTTTTTCCTCTGAGCAATTGTGACCAAAGTAATCAGTGAAGTAGCAGACACTTGCTCCATTGAACTAAATACACTCACATGACGAAGATCAGCTGAAAGTCCCTGTCAACACTTGCTGGCAAGGTACCCTCAGCTCCTCTTCTGGGAGGGTGAATTACTTTCATTCTCCCTACACGACAGGGTTGCCATACCTCTGAGCCTCTGTGCATGCTGGTCCCTCTGTCTTTATGCCTTTCCCTTCACCATATGCACCGACATGGAAGCAAGCCCTACTCATTTTTCCCAGAGCACCTGAAAGACCAACTCATTGAGGAAGACGGTCCTGAAACCTTCCTTCACGGGTAGCTCCACATAACCCCTACAGATATAGACACAGCACATAGAACCTTTGGTGTCTTATAATGAATGGCTCTGTGAATCTGGCTGCTTCAGAACTGGGAGACACCAGAGGGAGGCTAGAGGCTGAGTCCAGCTAATTTCTTAGTTCCTAGATTCAGTGGATACAGAACGGGGCTATGGTAGCCCTGCTGGGTGGAGATGTGCCAACCTATGAATGAATGAAGGATGCCCAGACAGAGGTTTAACCACAACACTAATTTAGGGCGGGTCAGAGGGAGGAATTGTGGCTGGGTGGAGGGGAGTCACAAAGGAGGAGTTGTTTGAACAGGGATTAAATTAGAGGAGGATGCTGACCTCCTCTGAGGGCAGCAGGTAGTCTGAGCAAATGCTCACACCCAGATAAGGGGCAGGCTCTGGTGCTGGTGGAGGGTGGTGCCTTAGGGTGGCCAGAGGATGGTTTGTGTGCTGGCGGCAGGGAGAGGTGTGGTTGGAATGGCAGGCCAGGAGCGTGGCCTCACCTGTGTGGGCAGGGAGGGTTGGGGCAGGGTGACATGGAGGGCTCAGCAGACACAGAAGACAGGGATAAGGACACAAAAAGGGGCAAAGTCTGAGGAGGGTGAGAAGTCACGCCCCTACTATCTCTTGCTTCTCTTGCCCCAACACCCTTCCACCTGCCCTGATGCCATGCTCTTTTCCAAATCTTGCAGCCAGTTCCTGCTCTGCTTTCTCCATCATGCCCAGCCTGATGGGCCCTCCCCTGCCCACACCTCCCAGCACCGGCAGTCTGTCCCTCACTTGCAACCTCACCCTGCCTCACTCCCCATCCAACCAACTTAGGCAGGTCCTTGGGAGAGTGTCATGCCCTGAGGTCAACCACAAGCCTGGGGCTCCTCCCAGAGAGGCAGAGTGGTGTATGTTAGGACAGACACAGACACACAGAGGGGGCCTGGGTCTCCTCCCATGCCCCTTCCTTCTTTGGGAAATAGTGGTCTAGCAAGGCTCTGCTCTGAGGTAGAATTTCTTCTGTTTTCTTCCCCCTCTGTCTCCAGCTCCCAGCATCACATATGAGAATAAGCCTTTCAGTGTCTCATGACAACACTGATGAATTACTGCGCCCAGATGTTTGCTGAGATGGCCGCAAGATCAAGCCCCCTGGAATTTTAGTCCAAGACAAGTGTCCATTTAGAAATGTCTCTGTGCCTCCTTCTTTCCAGAAAATGGAGACTTGGAAATTCTGCTTTTCCCCTCCTCCCTGCTACAGCTGCCAGGAAGCTTAGGGGCAAACTGAGCCCCCTTACCCTCTGAGGTGCCTGCTCACATACATTCCCTGGGCTTCCTTCCTTTCAGAGCTCTTTGTTCTGTTTTATCCCCACAGGGATGGTTCTATCCTCTGTTTCAACCTTTAAGGAGAAAGGGGAGGGAGCTGCCATTTATAGCCTAGGGCTTAAGAGTACAGGCTGCATGACTCAGATGGCCTGTGGCCCTAGGTCTCCACTGCTGCTCCAAGTCCCTGGACAAGTTATTCCCTCTCTCTGAGCCTTAGTCTCCTCTTCTGTAGGACAGGCTTCATAATAACTCCCAGTTCATAGATAGTGTTTGTGGGGATTAATAAGAGTATTTATGCAAAGCATTTGCAACTGTACCTGGATCTGTGTGACTGAGCGAATAACACTAACTCTTGCTGTCATCCTCTAATATTCACTACTTTGTACCAAATAATTTGGAAGGAGGAGTGCTCTCAAATTCTAACAAGAGTCCCATTGATGGCATCTCCCGTAGTTTACAGATGAAGAAAGAGAAGCAGAGCAACAAGGTTACTTTGTTGCCACAATGTTAGGAAGGTGTCAGAGCTGGGATTTGAACCCAGAATGGATGTCTGTTCCCTCCAGTTGCCTCTCTGGGTCAGCAGGGTCAAACCAGCCAGGCCCTCCAATGCCAGACAGCTCTGTGAGGGTGGCCACATGAGCTGGGGCGGCTTCCCTGTGCCCATCCGCTCTCCTCTCAGGTGAGATATATGGATTGGTCCAGTGGTTCTCAGGCCTGGCTGGACTTTCAGGCTCACCTGAGACTGGTTAGGGATGCAGATTTCCAGTGTCCACCCCAACCTACTGAACCAGGCTCCAGAAGAGTGAGGTCCAGGAATCTGTGTTCCCAAAGCTCACATAGTGATTCTGATGGGGCCAGTCTGGCCTTCACCATTCTGTGGGTGACACTTGACCCAAGCCTGGTATTCAGGATGCCTCTCTGGCCCACAGGTCTGAGCCTGCTTCCTCCAGGGCAGCCTGTATTTCCTGTTTTGCCGTCGTTTTTTCTACTCTCAGTCGTGATTCCAGGGAAAAGCAAGATTTGGTCAGTTTGATTTCTCTGCTCTCCTCAGTGCTAACTTAGTTTTCATGATTGTTCTCACCAACACCTTCACCAAAAATTATTCTTTTTATGAGGAAAAACTGTATTACAAAATGTTGTAACTGGTCAGGGTGTGACAGCCTCCAAAGCCTGGGCTAATATTGGACTTAAAATATCTTCAATTTCAATCTTCCTCTTTTCTCAGAACTGACAAATAACCTAGCAATGGGTAAAGGACAAAAGTAGCCCTAGAGATATGCTTAGTTGAATGGGGAATGTACTTATTCACGGAAGGCCAGTGTGGTGGTGTACCCCGAGAGCTGCCCACATACTCGGGTTCTCTTGTGTGCACAGATGACTTGTCCTCAGCGGTGGTATATGTATATAGGCAATGCCTGTCCTTTCTGATACTGTGACTTCTACGCTCAGCCTTCTCACCGATTGACCAGGCCTCAGGCTCTGTATCAGCTGGTACTGACCTTGGTGCTGGTGCAGCAGCTCCTCATAGGCCCAAATAAAACTCACCTCTCTGTCTGCTGCCAGGCTGATGGAGATGTGGAATTTCTCTCATTCCCAGTCCCTGGGCAGGAAAATAGAAGGGTAGGGAGGAAATTAGATTTCCTGAGGATTAGTGCAGATGCTAGTTGACTTTCTAGTTGATCTGGTTTTGCTGGCCTTTCCCCTGATCCCAATAGACCTGACCAGACTTTTAGTTCACCTCAGCCTTTGACCCACAGATAATCATGCAGGCATTTGCTCACCGATCTGTCTCTTTCTCTTGTTCCTCTTTCTAAATACTCTGCCCGAGAAATTATGTCAATGGTGGCTGTTCCTTGCAAAAACTAAGTTTGTAAAAATCTGAATCTAGAACCAATGATGGGCTAATGCTTTGTTTTCCAAAAAACAAATTGTTTTCATTTTACACACAATGCTTCTTCTTCTCCAAGTAGCTCTTCATACACACCCCGTATCCCATGTTATATACTGAGCTTGTAAATATGGATGGCATTAACTCAGTTTGTAGTAATAAAATGTAAAGATTTCCTGCAGGATAAAAACCCTCTTCAAAGCATGGAGGAATCACTGAAAGAAGACAACACATTTCTGACAGCTGAATGGAACTCAGTTTAAAAAACAAGGTTCAAAGAAGAAAAATACAGAGCTGGGGATTTAGCTCAATGGTTCCAGCACCTGCCTTGCAAGCGCAAGGTCCCAAGTTCGATCCCCCATACCAAAAAGAAAAAAAGAAAACTGCAGGCCAATTTCCCTAATCAACATAGATACAAATCCTCAATGAGATATCGGCAAACAAAATGTAACAAATCATCAAGAACACTGTACACCATGACTAAGTAGGATTCACCTCAGGTACGCAGGGATGGTTCAACATATGCAAATCAATAAATGTAATACACCACATCAACAGAACCAAAGACAAAAAAAATCACATGATCATCTTAATAGACTCAGAAAAATCATTTAGCTTTCCCACAGAAAATAGGAATAGACAATCTTTATCTCAATCTGATAAAAGCCATGTATGAAAAACCAAGAGCCAACACAATACTAAATGGTTAAAAATTTAAAGCTTTCACCGTAAAATCAGGAACAAGACAAGGATGTCTACTATCAATAGTCCTATTCAACATAGTTCTGGAAACATTAGCCAGAGCAATTAGAGAAAAAAAGAAAAGGAATAAAGATAGGAAAGAAAAAAGTTAAATTACCATTATTTTCTGGTGACATCATTCTGTACATAGAAGACACACAAAAACTCCACCAAAAAACTTCTGGATTTAATAACCAAATTTAGTAGTGGACCTGGATACACATTCAAGACTCAAAAATCAATAGCATTCGGGTACACAAATAACAAAATCACTGAAAAAGAAATTACGGAAATAACAGCTTTCACAATACCACTGAAAAAAAAATGAAATACTTAGAAATGAATCTAACAAAGGAAATAAAAGACCTATACATATAAAATTACAGTACTCTTAAAAAGGAGATTGAAGAGGATGTAAGAAGTTGGAAAGACATCCCCTGCTCTTGGGTAGGAAGAACCAACATAATGAAAATGGCCATACTTCCAAAATTGTTATACAGATTTAATGCAATACCAATCAAATTACCATTAGCATACCTCTCAGAATGAGAGAAAACATTCCTAAAATTCATGTGGAACCAGAAGAAACCTAGAATAGCAAAGGCAATTCTGGGTAACAAATGCAAGGCAGGGGGTATCACAATCTCTGACTTGAAATTATACTATACTAAGAAAACCACTGTAATAACCACTATAATAACCACTGTAATAAAAACAGCATGGCATTGGCGAGAGAGAGAGAGAGAGAGAGACATGAGGATGAACAGAACACACTAGAAGACGCAGAAACAACACCAAACACACTGAGCCACTTTACCTTTGACAAAGAGCCTAAACATGCTTACTGGAGGAAAGATAGCTTCTATAATAAGTGGTGCTGGAAAAACTGGCTTTCTACATGCTTAAGATTAAAACTAGACCCATGTCTCTCACCATGCACTAAACTGAAGTCAAAATGGATCAAAGATCTAAATATTAAAACAGAAACTCTAAATCTGCCGGAAAAGAGAATAAGTAGAGCTCTTGAGGACATGGGGTAGGCAGTGACTTCATGAACAAAACCCAAACTACGCAGGAAATAGTTCAAAGAATCAACAACTGGGATCTCATCTTTTTCTTTCTTTCTTTCCTTCTTTCTTTCTTTCTTTTTTTTGGTACTGGGGATCGAACTCAGGACCTAGCACTAGTGAGGCAGGTGGCCACACCACTGAGCTGAATCCCCGGCCCTGGGATCTCAACTTTTTTCATTATTATTTATATATTTATTGGTACATTTTAGGTATACAACATGTTTATATTTATCATTGGGTGCTTGTACCTGAACATGATGTATCTTAGTTCTTATTTTTTTCCCCATTACCTGTGCACCCTTCACCCCCTCCACCCTTCCCTATTTACATAGATTTGTTTCCATTTTTTTTTAATTTTTTTATTGGTACATTTTAGGTATACAACACAATTACATTTCTCATTGGGAACTTGTACCTTTACATGATGCATCTTGGTTCTTATTTTTTCCCCATTCCTGGCCCTCCCTTCACCCCCTCCACTATGCCTACTTACAAAGACTTTATTTCCATTTTTTCCATTTCTCATCATTTTTCGTTTTCCTTCTTTCCTTTCCCCTGCCCCTCGCACTACCGCTACCCCTTTGGAACTTTTCTTCCTATTTTGCATTATCGATTATTCATTCTAACCATTGGTACATTTTAGGTATACAATATAATGACATTCATCATTGGAAACTTGCACCTTTACATAATCTCTCTTGGTTCCCATCTTTCACCCTTGCCCAGCCCTCCCTTCAACCCCTTCATTCCTCCCTATTTACAAAGATTTTGTTCGTATTTTTCCATTTTCTCATATTAATTCCATTCTCTTCTTTCCTTTCCCCTAGCCCTCCCACCTCCTTCCCCTTTGCCCATTTTCTTCCTATTTCACATTACCAATCATACATTTTAGTCCCTATTTACACTTCCAGTTTCTCACACCAGAGAAACTATTTAGTATTTATACATGTGTCTCCTATTTATTTCACTTAAGAGTATGGACTCAATGTGCATCCACTCAGCTATAAATGTCTTCAATTTCTCATTTTTATGGCTGAGTAGTACTCTATTTTATTAAAAAAAATTCATTTTACTTATCCAGTCTCAAATTGATGGGAATTTGGGCTGTTTCCAAGTTTTAGCTATCACAAACTGTGCTGCTATGAACATGGGCGCACATATATCACTGGGGTATGATTCTTTTAATTCTTTGGGGAAGATACCCAGCAGGGGAATAGCAGGGTCAAATGGGACTTCCAGTCCTAGTTCTTTGAGGTATCTCCATACTGATTTTCACAGTGCTTGCACCAGTCTACACTCCCACCAGCAGTGGAGCAGGGTTCCGCTTTCCCCACAGTCTGCCAGCATTTGTTATTGGTTGATTTCATGATAGCAGCCATTCTTTCTGGAGTGAGGTGGAATCTCAGCGTTGTTTTCATTTGCATCTCTTGAATGACCAGTGATGTGGAACATTTTTTCATGTATTTATTTGCTATTTCTACTTCCTTGTCTGAGAAATGTCTGTTCATTTCAGATGCCCATTTTCGGATTGGGTCTTTAAATTTGAGAGGTCTGATCTTTTTAAGTTCTTTATAGATTCAAGATAGTAGACCTTTGTCTGAGGAAAAGCAGGTGAAGATTTTTTCCCACATTGTGGGTTGTCTCTTCACACTGCTGGTGGCTTTTCTTGCTGTGCAGAAGCTTTTTAATAAAAAGAGATCACACTTGTTGATTGTTTGTGCTAGTTCACAGGCAACTGAGGTTTTCTTCATAAAATCTTTTCCTACACCAATGTCTTCAAGAGTTCTACCTAACCTCTGTTCCAACTGGTTCAGTATTTCTATTTTAATATTTAGATATTTAACCCATTTCGATTTTAGTTTAGGGCATGGTGACAGATATAGGTCTAGTTTTAATCTCTGGCAAGTTGAAATCCAATTTTTCCAGCACCATTTATTAGAGAGGCTGTCTTTCCTCCAGTGAGGGTGTTTGGCCCCTTTATTGAAGATAAGATGGCTGAGTGTGTCTGGTATTGTTTCTGCATCTTCTAATCTGTTCGACTGGTCCTCAGGTCTGTTTCTTTGCCAGTACCATGCTGTTTTTATCACAGTAGCTTTGTAGTAGAGTTGCAGGTTGGGGATTGTGATACCCCCTGCCATGTCTCTGTTACCTAGAATTGCTTTTGATATTCTGGGTCTCTTCTTGTTCCAAATGAATTTTTGGATTGTTTTCTCAAGGTCTGTGAAGTATACTGCTGGGATCTCAAGTGGAATTGCATTGAATCTATATAGCAGTTTTGGAAGTATGGCCATTTTCACTATGTTGATTCTTCCTGCCGAGAAGCAAGGGATGACTTGCCATTTTCTGATATCATCTTCAATCTCTCTTTTCAGAGTGCTATATTTTTCAGAGAAGCGGTGTTTGATTTCTTTTGTTAGGTTGATTCCTAGGTATTTCAGTTTTTTGGATGCTATTGTGAAAGGAATTATTTGCCCTATTTCTCTCTCAGTGAGTCTGTCATTCATGTAGAGGAAAGCTATTGATTTTTGTGTGTTGACCTTGTAACCAGCTACTTGACTGAATTTGGTTATTAACTCTAGAAGACTTTTGGTGAAGTTCTTGGGGTCTTCTATACACAGTGTCATGTCATCTGCAAATAATGACAATTTGACTTCTTCATTTCCTATCTTTATTCTTTTATTTCTTTCTCTTGTATAATTGCCGTGGCTAGTGTTTCCAAAACTATATTGAACAAGAGTGGTGATAGTGGACATCCTTGTCTTGTTCCTGATTTTAGTGTGAAGGATTTCAGTTTTTGACCATTTAGTATGATATTGGCTGTTGGTTTTTCAGAGATGGCTTTTATCAGTTTGAGGTAGAGACCATCTATTCCAATTTTTTGTAGGGTTTTTATCATAAATGCATGTTGGATTTTGTCAAATGCTTTTTCTGCATCTATGGAGATAATCATATGATTTTTGTCCTTGGCACTATTGATATAGTGTATTACATTAATTGATTTTCGTATATTGAACCATCCCTGCATCCCGGGGATGAATCTCACTTGATCAGGGTGTATGATCTTCTTGATGATCTTCTGAATTCTATTTGCCAGTATCTTATTAAGGATTTTTGCATCTATAGTCATTAGTGAGATTGGCCTATAGTTCTCCTTTTCAGTTGGGTATTTCTCTGCTTTGGGGATCAAGGTGATGCTTGCTTCCAGGAATGAATTTGGGAGTATTGCTTCCCTTTCAATTTCATTGAAGAGTTTAAACAGTAGTGGCAGTAGTTCCTCTCTAAATGTCTTTTAGAATTCAGCAGTGAAGCCATCAGGGCCCGGGCTTTTCTTAGTTGATAAGATTTTAAGTACATTTTCAATTTCATTTGTTGATATTGGGTTGTTTAGAAATTTTAGGTTTTCTTCATTCAACTTTGGTAATTCATATGTATCTAGGAATCTGTCCCTTTCTTTTGTGTTTTCCATCTTATTGGTGTATAGGTTCTGGAAGTAGGTATAGAAGATCCTCTGGATTTCTGCTGAGTCTGTTGTAATTTCACCCTTTTCATTCCCAATTGCATGGATTTGGGCCTTTTCTTTGCTTTTTCTGATAAGGTTGTCTAAGAGTTTGTCAATTTTGTTGATTCTTTCAAAGAACCAACTCTTGGCTCCATTGATTTTTTGTATCATTCTCTTAGTCTCCATTGCATTGATTTCTGCTCTGATCTTTATAATTTCCTCCCTTGTAGGAGCTTTGGGGTTGTCCTGCTCTTCTTCTTTTTCTAGTAACTTGAGGTTCAGCATCAGGTTGTTTAATTGGGCTCATTCTGTTTTCCTAATATGCATCTTCACTGCTAAGAATTTCCCTCGTAAGACTGCTTTCATTGTGTCCCATAGATTCCAATATGTTGTATTGTCATTGTCATTTAATTGAAGGAAATGTCTGATTTCTTCTTTAATTTCCTCTGTGACCCATTGGTTATTCAGAAGTGTGTTGTTCAATTTCCAAGTGTTAATGAAATTTTCGCAGTTTCTTTTGCTATGGATCTCTAATTTCATCACACTATGGTCTGATAATATACAGGCGATAATTTCAATTCCTTTGCACTTACTTAAACATGTTCTATGTGTGAGTATGTGGTCTATTTTGGAGAATGACCCATGTGCAGCTGAGAAGAATGTGTATTCTGATTTTGTGGGGTGGAAGACTCTGTAAACATCTGTTAAGTTCATTTGTTCAAGAGTTCCATTGAGTTCTAGTATTTCATTACTTATTTTTTGTCTAGTTGATCTATCTATTTGTGACAGTGGGGTGTTGAGGTCCCCCACTACAGTTGTACTAGTGCATATATGACTTTTCATGTCCATTTGTATTTGTTTTATATAGTTGGGTGCACTAGTGTTTGGTGCATAGATATTTATGATTGTCATCTCTTCCTCTTGGATTGTTCCCTTTACAAGGATATAGTGTCCTTCTTTGTCTCTCTTAATCATTGTTGGTTTGGAATCTACTTGATCTACAAAGAGGATAGCTACTCCTGCTTTTTTTTGGTTCCCATAGCATGGAGTATTGTTTTCTACCCTTTAACTTTCAGTCTATGAGTTTCCTTTTGAATTAAGTGTGTTTCTTGTATGCAGCATAGTGTTGGATTTTGCTTCTTGACACATTCTGCCAGTCTGTTTCTTTTGACTGGTGAATTGAGACCATTAACGTTGATGGTTATAACTGAAACGTATTGACTTGTCATTGCCATGACTTTTTCTTTTTGTTGGGTTCTCCCCTTTTACATTTAATTTCTTGTTGTGCCAGATGGGTTCATTCTGCTTTGCTTCCTGGGGTTGTGATCCTCAATGTCTGTTCCTAGGATATTGTGTAAAATTCTTTGGAGTGCTGATTTGGTATTCACAAAGTTCCTAAGGTGCTCTTTGTCATGAAAGTATCTTATTTCTCCATCCATTTTGAAAGATAGTTTTGCTGGGTACATCAATCTGGGTTGGAGGCTGTTTTCTTTTAGGGCTTGGAATATGTCACCCCAAGCTCTTCTTGCCTTGATGGTTTGTGTTGAGAAGTCTGCTGTGATTCTGATGGGCTTTCCTTTGTATGTGATTTGTTTCTTTTCTCTGACTGCTTGGAGAACTTTGTGCTTCTGTTGTGTTTCTGGAATCTTCACAATTATATGCCTATGTGTAGATTTTTTTGATCAAGACTATTTGGAGTCCTATATGCCTCACTTATCTGTATGTGAAGTTCTTTTCCCTTGCTTGGGAAGTTTTCTGCCATTACTTCTGTGAAGAATTTTTTTATGTCATCTGCACTCTCTCCTGTTTCTTCATTGACTCCAATCACTCATATGTTATTCTTCTTTGCATCATCTAGGAGCTGCTGGATTGATTTCTCATGTTCCCTTATAATTTTGAAACAATTTTTTTTCGTGGTCATTAATTGCAACCTTATCTTCTATAACTGAAATTCTGTCCTCACATTGGCTCATTGTGCTGTGTAGACTTTCAGTGGAGTTTTTGATCTCCTGGAAATCTATTTGCATCTGTTTTATGGATTCCATTTGTTTCCTGTGTTGGGATTCCATCATGTTCCTCAGCTCCTCTCTAGATTTATTAATTATGTCTTGCACTAGGAGCACAATTTCTCCTGTTATCTGAGAAATTATTTCTGATTTCATTTTTTTCAGATCCCCTTTTGTTGCCAGTTCAATGGATCCAGGTGGTTGAGTATCAGAGTGTTCCATCTCATTTCCCTTTGGGGTTGCTGTAGGTGATCTGGAAGTCTGGTTTTGAGACTTATTTACGTGTTTTCTCATTTCAACTGCGGTGGGGATAAGGGGGTTGCTGTTGACGTCTGCACAGCTCACCTCCTCTGAGCTGGGTGAGGTGAAGGGCCAGGACTGGTGGGACAGAAGGCAGCCCATAAGCCCTTTCCTCTGGGCTGGGAGTGGTGGGAGGGATGGTGGCCCGGAAGCTCCTTCTTCTGGACCAGGAGCAGTGGGACCAGTGGCTCAGAAGCCCCTACCTCTGGGCAGGAATTATTGAAATGCTGAGAACTTGATTAGCTCCAGTATAGTGGTCTGGTGGTCCGGTGTCCTCTGCGTCTTTGTAATGTTGTATCAGGTGGCTGTACAGAGAAGAGGCCAAAGGAGAGGGGAGCGGGGTCCAGTGGATTGCTGCCAGGGCACGGGCTGGTTCGGTGTTTTCAGTGCTACTCTCCTTTTTTTGTTGTTGTTTTCTCAAAATTTTTCCTTTCCCTTCTTCTTTATCCCCTTCTCCTCTCACCACCACTACATCTTTGGAACTTTTTCTACATCAAATTATCAATTATTCATTTTAATCATTTTCATCCTTATTTACACTTTCAGTTTCTCACACTAGAGAAACTATTCGTTATTTACACATGTGTCCCATTTATTTGACTTAAGAGTATGGCTTCAATATGCATCCATTTAGCTATAAATGTCTGTAGTTTCTCATTCTTTATGGCTGAGTAGTACTACATTTTAGAAAAAAAGCACATCTTCTTTATCCAGTTTCCAGTTGATGGGCACTTGGTCTGTTTCAAAGCTTTAGATATTACAAGCTGTGCCACTATAAACACAAGTGCACACTTGTCACTGTGGTATGATTCTTTTAATTCTTTGGGGACAATACCAAGCAGGGGAATAGCGGGGTTAAATGGGACCTCTAGTCGTAGTTCTTTGAGGTATCTCCATACTGACTTCCATAGTGGTTGCACCAGTCTGCACTCCCACCAACAATGGAGAAGGGTTCCATTCTCTCCCACACCCCTGCCAGCATTTATTATTGGTTGATTTCTTGATAGCAGCCATTATTTCTGGGGTGAGGTTGAATGTCAGTGTTGTTTGCATTTGCATCTCTCGAATGACAAGTGGTGTTGAACATTTTTTCAGATGTTTGTTTGCTGCTTTTACTTCTTTGTCTGAGAAATGTCAGTTCATTTCAGATGCCCATTTTTGAACTGGATCTTTGAATTGGGGGGGGGTCTGATTTTTTCAATTCTTTATATATTCTAGATGGTAGACCTTTGTCTGAGGTACAGCTGGTAAAAATTTTTTCCCACATTGTACATTGTCTGTTAGCTCCTTTGGTAGTTTCCTTTGCAGTGCAGAAGCTTTTAAATAAGATGAGATCCCAGTTGTTGATTGTTTCTGCTAGCTCCCGTACTACTGAGGATTTGTTCATAAAGTCTTTTCCTATGCCAGTGTCATCAAGAGTTCTACCTAACTTATCTTCCATCAAGTTTAGTGTTTCTGGCTTAATATTTAGATCTTTAATCCACTTAGATCTTAGTTTAGTGCACAGTGGTAGGTATGGGTCTAGTTTAATCTTTGGCAGGTTGAAATCCCATGTTTCCAACACCATTTATTAAATAGGCTATTTTTCCTCCAATGAAGGTGGTTGGCTCCTTTGTCAAAGATGAGGTGGCTGAGTATGTCTGGAGTTGTTTCTCCAACTTTTAATCTATTCCACTGATCTTCAGATCTGTTTCTTTGCCAGTACCATGCTGTTTTTATCACAGTAGCTTTGTAGTATAGTTTCAAGTTCGGGATTGTGATACCCCCTTGCCATGTCTCTGTTACCTCGAGTTGCTTTTGCTATTCTAGGTCTATTCCTGTTCCAAATGAATTTTTGGATTATTTTCTCTAGTTATGTGAAGTTTATTGTTGGAATTTCCATTGGCATAGCATGAAATCTATATAGTAGTTTTGGAATTATGGTCATTTTCCCCATATTGGTTCTTCCTACCCAGGAACATGAGATGTCTTTCCATTTTTTATATCCTCCTCGATCTCCTTTTTCAGGGTGCTGTAGTTTTCACCATACAGGTCTTTTGCTTCCTTTCTTAGGTTGATTTCCAGATATTTCATTTTTTTGGATGCTATTGTAAAAGGAATTGTTTCCCGAATTTCTCTCTCAGTGAGTCTGCTATTTGTGTATAAGAAGGCTATTGTTTTTTGAGTATTGACCTTGTATCCAGCTACTGTACTGAATCTATCAATTATGTCTAGAAGACTTTTGACGGAGTTTTTTGAATCTTTTACGTAAAGTATCATATCATCAGCAAATAATGACAGCTTAACTTCTTCCTTTCCTATCTTTATTTCTTTCTTTTTTCTAATTACTGTGGCTAATGTTTCCAGAACAATATTGAACAGGAGTGGTGATAGAAGGCATCCTTGTCTTGTTCCTGATTTTAGCAGAAAGTTTTCAGTTTTTGAGCATTTAGTATGATGTTGGTTGTCGGTTTTTCATAGATAGCCTTAATCAGGTTGAGATGAAGACCTTCTATTCCAACTTTCTGTGGGGTTTTTATCATGAATGAATGTTGGATTTTGTCAAATGCCTTTTCTGCATCTACTGAGATGATCATATGGGTTTTGTCCTTGGCTCAGTTAATATACTGTATTACATTTATTGATTTACATATGTTGAACCATCCTTGCATCCCTGGGATAAATCTGAATTGATCAGGGTGTATGATCTTCTTAATGACCCTCTGTATTCTGTTTGCCAGCATCTTGTTGAGGATTTTGGCATGTATGTTCATGAGGGGGATTATTCTGTAGTTCTTTTTTGGGGTTGGGTCTTTCCATGGTTTTGGAATCAAAGTAACACTTGTTTTCAGGAATGAATTTGGAAGCCTTGCTTCCCTTTCAATTTCCTTGATAAGTTTAAAGAGTAATGGCGATAATTCTTCTTCAAATGTCTTATATTACACAATGAAGTCATCAGGACCTGGTCTTTGCTTTGTTAGTAAATTTTTTTATTACATTTTCACTTTCACTCATTGTTATTGGGGTGTTTAGAATTTCTATATCTTCTTCATTTAGCTTTGGCAATTCATATGTATCCAGGAATATGTCTATTTCTTCTGTGTTTTCCATTTTATTAGAGTACAGGTTCTCAAAGTGGGTATTGATGAACATCTGGATTTCTGCTGGATCTGTTGTGGCTTCCCCTTTTTTTCTGAATTGCATGGATTTGAGCCTTTTCTTTCCTTTTTTGATAAGGTTGACTAAAGGTTTATCGATTTTATTTATTCTTTCAAAAAACCAACTCTTTGATTCATTGATTTTTGTATTGTTCTCTTAGTCTCCATTTCATTGAATTCTGCTCTGATCTTTATAATTTCCTTTCTTGTACGAGCTTTGGGTTTGTTATGCTCTTCTTTTTCTAGGAGCTTGAGGTTCTGCATTACGCTCTTTAACTGAGTTCTCTCTGTTGTCCTAATATGGACATTCACTGCTATCAATTTCCCATGTACAACTGCTTTCATGGTGTCCCACAGATTCCTGTATGTTGTACTGGCATTATCATTTACTTGTAGACACTGTCTAATTTCTTCTTTAATTTCCTCTGCCACCCATTGGTTGATCAAGCGGGTGTTATTCAATTTCCTTGTGTTTGTGGGGTTTTGGGGTTTCTTATGATATTGAACTACAATTTTATTGCACTATGGTCTGATAATATACCAGGGAAAACTTCAATTCTTTTACATTTACTTAGACATGTCCTAGAAGCTAGCATGTGATCTATTTTGGAGAATGACCCGTGTGCAGCTGAAAAGAATGTGTATTCTGATTTTGTGGGGTGGAATACTCTGTAAACATCTATTAAATCCATTTGTTCAATAGCTTGGTCCAGTATCAGAATTTCATTGTTAATTTTTTTTCTGGATGATCTGTCTATTTGTGACAGAGGTTTGTTGAGGTCCCCCACTACAACTGTATTAGTGTTTATTTGGTTTTTCATGTCCATTAATATTTGTTTTGTATAGTTGGGGGCATTTGTATTTGGTGCATTTATATTTAGGTTTGTCATCTCTTCCGCTTGGATTGTTCCTTTCACAAGGATGTAGTGACCATCTTTGTCTCTCTTAATTAGTTGTGATTTGAAATCTACTTTGTCTGCAAATAAGGTTGCTACACCTGCTTTTTTCTGGGTTCCTGTCCTGTGGAGAATTGTTTTCCATCCTTTACTTTTAGACTATGACTTTCCTTTTGAGTTAGGTGTGTTTCTTGTATAAAGCATATTGCTGGGTTTTGGTTCTTAATAAATTCTGTCAGTGTCTTTCTTTTGATTGGTGAATTCAGGCCATTAACATTGATAGTGATAAATGATAGATACTGACTCATCCTTGCCATGATGTTTTACTCTTGTTGGCTCTTTTATTTTTTATTTCCCCCCCTTTCCCTTTAGTGTCTTGCCTTGCATGGTGTCCTCTTTCTGTTGGGCCTCATGGAGTTGTGACCTTCATTGTCTTTTTTTAGGATATTGCTTAGAATTGTTTGGAGTGCTTGTTTGGTGTTCATGAAATTTCTCAGGTGTTCTTTGTCATGGAAGTATCTAATTTCCCCATCAATTTTGAAAGATAATTTTGCAGGATACAACAGTCTAGGTTGGAAGTTATTTTCTTTAGGGCTTGAAATACTTCACTCCAGGCTCTCCTTGATTTCAAGGTTTGTATTGAGAAGTCTGCTGTGTTTCTGATGGGCTTTCCTTTGTAGGTGATTTGTTTCTTTTCTCTAACTGTCTGTAGGATTTTGTTCTTCTGTTGGGTTTCTGGGATCTTGAATATTATATATTTATGTGTAGATTTTTTTTGCTCATGGCTAGTTGGAGTTCTACATACCTCACTTATCTGTATGTCCAATTCTCCACCTCTGTCTGGGAAGTTTTCTACTATTACTTCTGTGAACAGTTTTTTTTATGTCAATTGTGCTTTCTCCTGTTTTTTCATGCACTCCTGTCAGTCTAATGCTGTTCTTCTTTGCATCATCTAGCAGCTGCTGCATTGATTTCTCTTTGTCACTTACAAATTCATAGCAGTGAATGCTCATTTTAGGAAAACAGAGAAAACTCAGATAAATAACCTAATGCAGAACCTCAAGCTCCTAGAAAAAGAAGAGGAACATGAAACCAAAACTCATACAACTGAGGAAATTATAAAGATCAGAGCAGAATTCAATGAAATGGAGACTAAGAGAACAATAAAAAAATCAATGAATCAAAGAGTTGGTTTTTTGAAAGAATAAATAAAATTGATAAACCTTTAGCCAACCTTATCAAAAATAGGAAAGAAAAGACCCACATTCATGCAATTAAGAATGAAAAGGTGAAGTCACAACAGATCCAACAGAAATACAGGGGATCATCAATGCCTACTTCGAGAACCTCTACTCCAATAAAATGGAAACAGAAGAAATGGGCAGATTCCTTGATACATATGAATTGCCAAAGTTAAATGAAGAAGATATAGAAATTCTAAACACCCCACTTACAATGAGTGAAATTGAAAATGTAATAAAATATCTACCAACAAAGAAAAGCCCAGGTCCGGATGGCTTCACTGCTGAATTCTACAAGACATTTAAAGAAGAACTATTGCCATTACTCTTTAAATTCATCAAGGAAATTGAAAGGGAAGCAAGGCTTCCAAACTCTTTCCTGGAAGCAAGTATTACTTTGATTCCAAAACCAGGGAAAGACTCAACCCAAAAAGAGAACTACAGACCAATCTCCCTAATGAACATAGATGCAAAAATCCTCAACAAGATACTGGCAAACAGAATACAGAGTGTCATCCAGAAGATCATACACCCTGACCAAGTCGGATTTATCCCAGGGATGCAAGGATGGTTCAACATTCGTAAATCAATAAATGTAGTACACCATATTAACAGAGTCAAGGACAAAACCCATATGATCATCTCAATAGATGCATAAAAAGCATTCGACAAAATCCAGCACTCATTGATGATAAAAAACCTACAAAAAAATGAAATAGAAGATCTTTATCTTAACTTAATTAAGGCTATCTATGAAAAACCAACAGCCAACATCATACTAAATGCTCAAAAACTGAAAACTTTCATGCTACTATCAGGCACAAGACAAGGATTCCCACTATCCCCACTCCTGCTCAATATAGTTCTGGAAACATTAGGCACAGCAATTAGAAAAGAGGAAGAAATAAATGGAATAAAGACAGGAAAAGAAGAAGTTAAACTGTCATTATTTGCTTACAATATGATACTTTACATAGAAGACACAAAAAACTCCACCAAAATACTTCTAGACTTAATCGACAGATTCAGTAGAGTAGCTGGATACAAGATCAACACTCAAAAAACAATAGCCTTCTTGTACAAAAATAAGAGACTCACTGAGACAGAAATTAGGGAAACAATTCCTTTTACAATAATATCCAAAAAATGAAATATCTAGGAATCAATCTAACAAAGGAAGCCAAAAGACCTCTGCACTGAAAACTACAGCACTCTGAAAAAAGAGATGAAAGAGGATAAAAGAAAATGGAAAGACATCCCTTGCTCCTTAGTAGGAAGGACCAATATAGTGAAAATAGCCATACTTACAAAACTACTATATAGACTCAATGCAATGCCAATTGAAATTCCAACAGTATACTTCACAGAGCTAGAGAAAACAATCCAAAACTTCATTTGGAACCGTAAGAGACCTAGAATAGCTAAAGCAATTCTAAGCATCAGAGACATGTCTGGGGGTATCACATTCCCCAACTTGAAACTATACTACAAAGCTACTGTGATAAAATTAGCATGGTACTGGGAAAGGAAGAGACCTGAGGATCAGTGGATTACATTAGAAGATGCAGAAACAACTCCAGACATGCTCAGCCACCTCATCTTTGACAAAGGAGCCAACCACCATCATCAGAGGAAAGATATCATATTTAATAAATGGTGTTGGAAAAACTGGATTTCAACTGGCCAAAGATTAAAACTAGACCGATACGTATCTCCATGCACTAAACTAAGATTGAAGTGGATTAAAGATCTAAATATTAAGATAGAAACACTTAACTTGCTGGAAGATAAGTTAGGTAGAACTCTTGAAGACATTGGCATAGGAAAATATTTCATGAACAAAACCTCAGCAGCACGGGAACTAGCAGAAAGAATCAACAACTGGGATCTCATCTTATTAAAAAGCTTCTGCACTGCAAAAGAAACCACCAACAGAGCTAACAGACAACCTACAATATGGGAAAAAAATTTTAGCAGCTGTATCTCAGACAAAGGACTACTATCTGGAATATATAAAGAATCAAAAAAAATCAGACCCCCCAAATTCAAAGACCCAATTCAAAATTAGGCATCTGAAATGAACAGACATTTCTCAGACAAAGAAGTAAAAGCAGCAAACAAATATATGTAAAAATGTTCAACATCACTGGTCATTCAAGAGATGGAGATGAAAACAACACTGAGATTCCACCTCACCCCACAAAGAATAGCTGCTATCAAGAAATCAACAAATAACAAATGCTGGTGGGGGTTTTGGGAGAAAGGAACCCTTCTCCATTGCTGGTGGGAGTGCAGACTACTGCAACCAATGTGGAAGTCAGTATGGAGATACCTCAAAGAACTAGGACTAGAGGTCCCATTTGACCCAGCTATTCCCCTGATGGGTATCTTCCCAAAAGAATTAAAAGAATCATACAACAGTGATATATGTGCACCCATGTTCATAGCCGCACAGTTTGTAACACCTAAAGCTTGGAAGCAGCCCAAGTGCCCATCAACTGGAAACTGGATAAAGAAAATGCGGGTTTTTTAAATAAAATGGAGTACTACTCAGCCATAAAGAATGAAAAACTGGAGTCATTTATAGCTAAATGGATGCATATCGAGGCCATACTCTTAAGTGAAATAAATAGGACACACATGTGTAAATACCGAATAGTTTCTCTAGTGTAAGAAACTGAAAGTGTAAGTAAGGATGAAAATGATTAAAATGAATAATTGATAATTTGAAATAGGAAAAAATATCCAAAGACAAAGGAGTGAAGGTTGGGGAACGGGAAAGGGAAAGAGGGAAAGGAAAAACTATGAGAAAAGAAAAAAAATGTAAATGATGTCTATGTAAATAGGGAAGGATGAAGGAGTTGAAGGGTGCACAGGTAATGGGTAAAACAATAAGAACCAAGATATATCATGTACAGATCAAAATACCCAATGATAAATGTAAACAAATTGTATACCTAAAATGTACCAATAAAAGAACAAAAAAAGAAAAGAAAATGAAATCTCTGTTTTCATGGTCCTTCCCTGCAATCCTGTTTTCTGTATCTGATATTCTATCTTCAGATTCCCTTAATCTGCTCTGCATGCTTTCAATGGAGTTTTTAATCTCCTGAATATCTGTTTGAATCTGTTTCATGGATTCCATTTCTTTCTTATGTTGGGGGATCATGGTTTCCATTTCTTTCTTGTGCTGGGCATTCATGGCTTCCAGCATATTTCTGAGCTCATCTATTTTGTTTAATTGTTCCTGTTCTAGAGCCTCTAATCATGTCTTTCACTCTGCTCACCATCTCTGTCGGTATCTGGTATTATTTCTGCTTTGAATTTTTCTAAAGCCTCATTCATCTGTTTTGTTACTTCCTGTGCTATCAGTTCAGGGTGTCCAGGTGGTTGTTTATTGGACTTTCCCACCTCATTTCCCGTGGGGGTTTACCCTTGGTCAGGTGGAGGACTGAGTTTGTGCCTTGCTTAAATGTCTTCTCATTTTTGTTTTTGGTACTGTCCTTGATTTAACTCCTGGGTTGATACTTTGAAGTTGTTTATTGTAAATATCTTTGTTGATGTATTTAGAACACTTATAGAATGATTGCTTCTCAGAGGTGTCTTCCAGATACAGCTAGTCTTTAGGTTTTGAGTCTCTAATGGCTCTGAGTCTGTCTCATCCTCATTATACCAGGAAGGACAACTGATTAGATCAATCACGACACCTTAGGCCAAGTGATACAATCAGCAACACAATAGCATCAAGTACCTCCTAGAAAATGACAATTTGTGGTATTTATTAATCTATCACCTTTAACTGTGTGAATTAAATCAAAAGCAATGACCAACCCAACATATGTTTCTAGTGAATAAACTCTTCAATATAGCAACTTTATCCTTTGGGATGGGGAGTTAGAAGGAGTTGGGGAAGGAGGGATAGGTAGGTAGAAGGACAGGGGAAGGTTAGCGGTGAGGCCAAAGGACACAGGTGAGAGAAGGAAAGAGAAGAAAAGAAAAATAAAGAAGAAATACGAGTTAGGGCCAGAACAGAAACACAAAGGGAGATGAAGAACAATGTGGGACAGCAAGGGAGTGAGGGAGAGAGAGAGAGAAAAGAGAAAAGAAAGAAAAAAGAGAGAAATAAAAATTTTAAAAGAGTACATAAAGAAGGAAAAAAATTAAAAATGAGAGCAAAAAAATAGTGGTATTTTTGATAATAACAAATAAAAGATAAAAATGAAGGGACTCCTTCAGGGTATGTCTCTTCTGTCACAATAGACAACGTGAGCAGCAGTGTGCAGTTATAAGTCAATGAATCTCAGTAAGCCAGTCACAGACCCATGAGATTCAGGCAGATTTCTGGCTGCAAGTCCCAAGTTGAGCTTCCTGTCCTCCTGCAGGGTTCAACTGTGCAAGGTTTTATTGCAGGTTCCAATTGCCTTTCCCCTGAAGATAGTCCAGGTTCTGATGGGAGGTGATGATCCCTCTAATTTACCAAGTACAGTGGTCTGGTGTGCTTTTATTGCAAAGATTCTCTTCACTTTTCCAGTGGGCTTCAGTTTTCATCAGGGAGCCTGAGAGAGGCCATCTCTATCTTGTTCACTTCTGCAGCTCAGGACCATGGCTTTTATGCCCCCCGTGCCTCTGTAGTGTGGAACCAGGTAGCTGCACAGCCAAGAGGCCAGAGGCAGAGGCGGGGCGTTGGCGGGCTCTGTTGTTGCATGTGCAGGCTAGCTGGTGGGCGTGCCCAGGGGGTCCTTACCAGCTCTTGGTCACAAGTAGGCTTAGCCAGCTGGACAGATCTGGGTTCAGTCAGTCCTGGGCCCTCTACCCGCACAGCTCTGCCCATGTGGCTCCATGGGCGGCTGGTAGGCGTGCCTGGGGGGTCCTGTTCCTCCTCTCTTGTTCATCACCTCAACCAAGTCCTGATTATCTACCACATCTAATAAGCAGAAAAAAGATAAACACCACTAATATTTATGTATTTCCCATATACAGTCAAATTGTTTCTTCCTCCTGTGATCTCTAAAATCCCACCACCACTGACATGTTCCAGCTTCAGGTATCCCTCATGTGGACTCTGCTTCCATTTCCTTAGTTTCCCAGGTTCCTTGTTGGGCTCTCTAGTCCACCTCTACTTCACTATTGTCACTTCTTGCTTGCAACCTCACCACATCTCCTTATTATGGGCCACAACTATTTCTAAATTAGGGTGCACATGCCCCAGAGGATGCTGGAGACAAATCAAGGAGTGGTACAAGAATATTGGCACTCTAGGATTTTTTCTCATGCTTCAATGATTTATATTTATATGCTTTATAATATACTTGCTCTGTAATATGTTTATATAATATATAAATTAATAAATATACATATTTCGGGAGCACATGATCAAGTTTTTCTTGATAAGTGTTCAAACACCAAAAATGGTCTAGAGATCATTAGGTAAGTTTCAAGTACTTGCTCTAGCATTAGAAGTCCTCCACAGCCTAGTCTTTCCCTAACTCTCAAGTTTCATTTCTGACTATTCTACTACCTTATCTCTCCCCTACACTCCAGTGGATCTGAAGAACATGCAGCTCTCTGATGAGAGAATCTTTGTGTCTTTATTTGTCTTAGATCCCCAGCCCTTGCTTTCACTCTACTTGGTTGGTGATCACCTCACATTTCAAGCCTCAGGGAACTAACCACTGAGCCTCAGATTTCCTGTTTACCCTCAATATTCCCATCACTCCACATTAAAATTGCTCTTTCTTCCTAGCATACTTTATTAAAATCATCTGCTTCTTTATGACCTCCATTGAACTGTGGACACTTTGGGAGCAGGGACTGTGTGCAATCCATCTTTCTCTTTCTGTCATACCCAGTACAGAGTAAACCATATAGTCAGCATCAAGAAACTATTGGGGTTTTTCTAAAGCTAATATTATCAAGTACTTGTTATGTACCTTGCACTGATTTTAGCATAGATTTCCACATATTTTAACTAATGTAAGCCATGTAAGTCAATCTTGATTTTATCTCCATTTTAGAGATATGTAAAATGAGATTCAGAAGTGAAGTAATTTGTTAGGGGTCACATAACTATCTAAGCAGGATTCAAACTCAAGAAGTCTGACCTCAGAGTACATCCTTTTAATCACTATAGTCTGCTGAAAGAACAAACAAAAGAATGAATGTATGCGTGAATGAATTATATGCTAAGTTTGGATGCAGACTTACAGAGTAAATTGGAGCTAAAGGTCAGATTAGGCTGATCCAGAACAAAGATGGCATCATGTACCTCAGCATATGGATTGAACAACACAGAGGTGACCAAAATGTGCGCATATCAAGACACCACAGTGAAGCATATGGAATAGCTCATCATCACTGGCTGAGGGAGAAGATAGGAGGTAGGTGAGGCATACTCTGTCCTTGGTCTAGATGGGCTGGTATTTGGAATACCAAGATTCGCGGTCTGGCCTCAGAGTACTGTTGGAGAAAGTGAAGCCCAGAGAGGAATTGTGGCTTTGTCATTCATTTAGTGGGCCTGCCTGCTGTTTCAGTAAGCTTTAGCAAGTCTCAAAACCACAAGCTTGTAGAAGATCATGAACAAAAGGACATCTGGAGCCAGGTATGGTGATGTACACTAGCAGTTTTACCTACTTGGAGGCTGGGGCAGGAAGATTTTAAGGCAGCCTAGCCTGGAAATTTAGTGACTTTGAAATAAAAGAATTAAAAAAAAAAGATTTGGGATATAGCTCAGTGCAAAGACCTGAGTTTAATACCCAGTACTGGGGGAAAAAATACAAGTACTTCTCCAACTTTACTGTGCCCATAAATCTCCTGGCGATCTTGTTAAAATTCTGATTCAAGAAACCTCAGATGAGGCCTGAGATTCTACCTTTCTAACAAGCTCCTAGAGGATGCTGCTGCTGCTGCTGCTGCTGGCCCACAGATTTCTTTAGAATGAATGTGACACTTTAGTAGACCTTCAGAATATAACAGAGTGGCTGCATTCATCAAGCCTTACTCTGTGTAAAAGACCATGATAAACGTATAGTTTTTCTTCTTTAAGATTTCAGGTACAGAGAATTGCACTTAGTAAGTGCAATTGTACACTGCAAGCATGATAAATACTTGGTATTCACAATCTTATTTAATTGTCACATCTGCTCCATGAGCTATATACTATTATTACCCACATTTTATAGCTGCGTTAACTGAGTCCCAGAGGCTGAAGTCATATAACAAGTAAAATATCTTTTCCCTCACTTTTTCTGAAGTCATAGTCCTGCCAGCTACACATAATGAAGATTTTGTTCATTCCCAGTAGGGGGCAGTGGGAAACGAAGGCAATTTGAGATCAGATGGACTGAGGTTTAAATTCTGGTTCTGTCACTTCCTTGTCTTAACCTCTAAGCCTCTTTTCCCCTTGTTAATAGGGATAATAACAGATCCTGGCTCCCAGGGATGTTGTGAGGATTAACTTGAATAATAACTCTGAGACCCCCTCAGGCAGCACCTGACCACTGGTACAACTCAGCAAATATTAAGTATTTTCTCTGGCCTTAGTTTCTCAGTCATAGGACTCAAAAAACAGTCTGAATAATCTTCCCTTATTTCCCCCCTCCCACAAAGAAGCTAATTTTCTCAAAAATACTAAGCTATGTTCCATCTTCACAGAACTGACCTTTGTGCTTAATGAGGAGGGTCCAGGAGGTCCCCGGTATGTCAGTTCAAGGAGAATTGTCAGCAAAAAGCTGACATAGATGAAGCACTTCCAACCAGACGTGGTACCACTTTTGCCCTGGGTCTCTTGTTCACATCCAGAAGGTCAGATCTTGATCTCCAAACCCTTGCTCTTTCTAAACCTCCAGGTATCCCTTCTCTTGAGAGGGAGGGACCATCCTGAAGGGTTAAGAAGTCTCTGAATGTGGCATTGAGACCCACACAAGCTAGAATTGTCCAAGAGCTGGGACTGGCATCTTGCCTGGAGAAGGGCCAGTTCCATGCCCCCCCCCCTTCATCTAGCTATAAGATGAATGGAAACTAAACATACCAGAATGCCGGGTCTGTCTGTTTGCTATGTTGGCTCAGGGTGGGGGTTTTCTTTCCTATAAACATCCATTGGAGCCCAGTAACTGGAGCCAGAGAAAGATCATTCAGTTCTGATCATCTTAAAAAGGTAGTAGAGATGAAAGAGGGGTTGGAGATGCAAGTCTCCAATCTTGGTCTTTTCTGTTACTGACTTTAATCTCAAGAGAGAAGGGATTTACTCAAGGTCTCATAACAATTTAAGGTCCTACAGACAATGAGACTTGCAATTCCCAGAATAGTGAGAAGCCAAGGAAGGCCAAGGCAGAGCCCACAAAGAATTTAATGCAGTGTTTCAAAATACAAGTTCTGGATCCAAACCATCTGGGTTTAAATTTCAGTTCTGTCACTTATTTACTGTGTAATCTTAAGCAAGTCAACTTACTTCTCTGTACCTACTTCATAAAGTTATTGTGAAGATTGAATTTGTACTTTTGAGGTGCCTAGCACGAGGCAAGTCTTCAGTAAATGAGACATGACAAAGGTCATAAGTATAGGAAGTACCTTGTCCCTCCAGTGATTTGAGTTGGGATGGGGAGGGGAGAGATGCATTGTTGAGGTGCTCTGGATTCAATATCTCCAGGTTCTATGGAACATGGGGTGAGAAAAGGTGCTGAGAAAAAGAAAGTACTTGGAGGTCTACATGGGGTAGGGGTGGGTGGGCATCAGCATGTTTCAGACCCTCATCTTTCTGCTTTCTACTAATAAGCATAGAGATCACATGCAGTGCCAGTGCATACTTTCATGGGCAAAACCTTTGAAGTCATTTTACAAACTGTTCCCTGGTACTCAGTTTTTCCCTATGGCACTTGGGATTGCACAAGAAAATCTTTTCATTTTGGTATATGGGGTTCCCAAAGCCCATAATTTGCCACCTCCTCCCAAGTCCACATACAATTTCTTGTTGGAATCTCCTCACTGGAGAGGGTCATTGCTAAAGAACAGCTCTGGCTATACAGCAACAGAGAAAACCCACATCATCTATCAGTCACTTTCTTACAGATGAGTAGACAACAAAGGATTCTCAGGCAAATAAAGAAAAAGCCTGCAGCAAGAAACCAAAGATTGAAATGAAGAAATAGAAAAACTAACTGAAGGGCATTGGGGAATTTTGGAAACAAAAGAGAACTTCAGGGATAAAATGATCTCTCAGTGAGATTGAAGAAGATATTGCATGCATAAAATAAGAACTAAGAGGCACAAAACAGGAATAATAAAAGGACTCCTCAGAAATTGAAAATAAGTTGCCAAATTTTTTAAACTTCAGTGAAAAAACTGGGAAATAACAATGAGAGAATCTCCTAGGATGTAACCCCCCCAAAAAAAACCCCCAAAGAAACAGAAAGTGGGATAAATATAAGACATATAGATCAGTCCAGTAGGTTCAACATTTAAATAGTAGGAGTTCCAAGCTAAAAAACCAGAAACAATAAAGAAACCTTTATAAAAATCATATTGGAAGTTGATTTCTTACAGCCAAAGAAAGATTTCCGGAGTGTCTAAGAACAGTGGGTCCAGGAAATAGTGGATCCAATTTAGGTAGTCACTGGACCAATGGTCCTTACTTTCACCTTTTCATTCCCTCTTCTGTGTTCTATGAGTTTACTTTCAGCTCCTTTAAAAACTCAACTCAGGGGACTGGGGATGTAGCACAGCGGCACCACTACTGCCTTGCAAGTACAAGGTCCTGAGTTCAATTCCCAGTAACGGAAAAAAAAAACTCAACTCAGATCCTCTCTCTTCTATGTTCAAAACCTCTGGTGGATCCCACCATGTTTTACACATTCCTGTGTGAGAAGTGTTGGTGAGGTGAGACCTCATTACCTATTTTATTTAATTTATTATGAGTTCCATCTCTTCTTTCCTGTACCACTCCAGCAACCTTCACATTTACATTCTTCAGAAATTCCAGGCATGAGAAAAGTGCCACGTACAGTCCTGCCTCAGGGTTTTTGCACTGACTCCTTTTTGCTTGTAATGTTCTTTCCCCAGGTAGCCATCTGGCTAGCTCTCTTACTTCATGTAAACATTTGTTCAATTGCTATTTTTTTCTTGATTGACTTATTTAAAACTTAACCTTTCACTTTCACTGGAAATCCCCATTCCTTTTACCCTGCTTTATTTTTGCCCAGGACACATTACATTTTAACTTGTTATGCATTTTAGTTATTTATCTGATTGTGTTCTCACATTTCCTCACTAGAATCAGCTCCATGGGAAAAAAAGATTGCTACTGTCTTCTTCACTGCTATAACCAGAACAGTGGATCCCAGATTCCAGAACAGTGCCTGGAATACACTAGACACTCAATAAATATTTGTGAAAGAGTGAATAAATAAAGGCACATAATTCAAGGAAAAAAAGAAAAGCTATTAAAATCTCTAACTGAGAACTCAAATAAATAACCTAATGCAGAACCTCAAGCTCCTAGAAAAAGAAGAGCATAACAAACCCAAAGCTCATACAAGAGAGGAAATTATAAAGATCAGAGTAGAAATCAATGAAATGGAGAATAAGAGAATGATACCAAAAAGTCAATGAATCAAAGAATTGGTTTTTAGAAAGAATAAATAAAATCAATAAACCTTTAGCCAACCTTATCAAAAAAAGGAAAGAAAAGGCTCAAATCCATGCGATTAAGAATGAAAAAGGTGAAGTCACAACAGACCCAGCAGAAATCTAGAGGATCATCAATACCTACTTTGAGAACCTGTACTCTAATAAAATGGAAAACACAGAAATGGACAGATTCCTAGATATATACAAATTGGCAAGGTTAAATGAAGAAGATATAGGAATTCTAAACACCCCAATTACAATGAGTGAAATTGAAAATGTAATAAAATATTTACCAACAAAGAAAAGCCCAGGTACGGATGGCTTCACTGCTGAATTCTACAAGACATTTAAAGAAGAACTAATGCCATTACTCGTTAAACTCATCAAGGAAATTTAAAGAGAAGCAATACTTCCAATTTCATTCCTGGAAGCAAGTATTACTTTGATTCCAAAACCAGGGAAAGACCCAACCCAAAAAGAGAACTATTGGTCAATCCCCCTAATGAACATAGATGCAAAAATCCTCAACAAGATACTGGCCAACAGAATACAGAGGGTCATCAAGAAGATCATACACCCTGATCAAGTCAGATTTATCCCAGGGATGCAAGGATGGTTCAATATTTGTAAATCAATAAATGCAATACACTATATTAACAGAGTCAAGGACAAAAACCATATGACCATCTCAATAGATGCAGAAAAGGGATTTGACAAAATCCAACACCCATTCATGATAAAAACGCTACAGAAAATTGGAATAGAAGGTCTTTATCTCAACCTGATTAAGGCTTTGTAGGAAAAACCAACAGTCAACATCATACTAAATGGTCAAAAACTGAAAACTTTCATGCTAAAATCAGGAACAAGACAAGGATGCCCATTATCATCACTCCTGTTCAGTATAGTTCTGGAAACATTGGGTACAGCAATAAGAAAAGAGAAAGAAATAAAAGGAATAAAAATAGGAAAGGAAGAAGTTAAACTGTCATTATTTGCTGATGATATGATACTTTACATAGAAGACCCAAAAAACTCGGCCAAAAGACTTTTAGATGTAATTGAAAGATTTAGCAGAGTAGCTGGATACAAGGTCAACACTCAAAAAACAATAGCCTTCTTATACACAAATAGCAGACTCACTGAGAGAGTAATTTGGGAAACAATTCCTTTTACAATAGCATCCAAAAAAATGAAATAACTGGGAATCAACCTAAGAAAGGAAGCAAAAGACCTCTACACTGAAAACTACAGCACTCTGAAAAAAGAGATCGAAGAGGATATAAAAAAATGGAAAGGTATCCCTTGCTCCTGGGTAAGAAGAACCAATATGGTGAAAATGGCCATACTTCCAAAACTACTATATAGATTTCATGCAATGCTGATTAAAATTCCAACAATATATTTCACAGAACAAGAGAAAACAATCCAAGAATTCATTTGGTACAAGAAGAGACCTAGAATAGCAAAAGCAATTCTAGGCAACAGAGACATGGAAGGGGGTATCACAATCCCCAACTTGAAACTATACTACAAAGCTACTGTGATAAAAACAGCATGGTACTGGCAAAGAAACAGATCTGAGGATCAGTGGACTAGATTAGAAGATACAGAAACAACTCCAGACATACTTGGCCACCTTATCTTTTTTTTTTTTTTTTGGTACTGAGAATCAAACTCGGGTCCTTGCATTTGTGAGGCAAGTGGCGGAACCACTGAGCTAAATCCCCGGCCCTCAGCCACCGCATCTTTGACAAAGGAGCCAACCACCCTCATTGGAGGAAAGATAGACTATTTAATAAAAGGTGTTGGAAAAACTGGATTTCAACCTGCCAAAGATTAAAACTAGACCCATATCTATCACCGTGCACCAAACTAAGATCTAAGTGTATTAAAAATCTATATATTCAAACAGAAACACTAAACTTGCTGGAAGATAAGTTAGGTAGAACTCTTGAAAACATTGGCATAGCAAAAGACTTTATGAACATAACCTGAGTAGCATGGGAACTAGCACAAAGAATCAGCAACTGGGATCTCATCTTATTAAAAAGCTTTTGCAGTGCAAAAGAAACCACCAACAGAGCTAAGAGACAACCTACCCTGTGGGAAAACATTTTTAGCAGCTGCACCTTAGACAAAGGACTACTGTCTAGAATGTATAAAGAACTGAAAGAAAATTAGACCACCAAAATTTAAATGCCCAATTCAAAAATGGGCATCTGAAATCAACAGACATTTCTCAGATAAAGAAGCAAAAGCAGCAAATGAGCATTACTGGTCATTAGAGAGATGCAGATGAAAACAACACTGAGATTCCACCTCACCCCAGAAAGAATGGCTGCTATCAAGAAATCAACCAATAACAAATCCTGGCGGGGGTGTGGGGAGAAAGGAACCCTTCTCCATTGCTGGTGGGAGTGCAGACTGGTGCAACCACTGTGGAAATCAGTATGGTGATACCTCAAAAAACTAGGGCTAGAGGTCCCATTTGACCCAGCTATTCCTCTGCTGGGTATCTTCCCAAAAGAATTAAAAGAACCATAACACAGAGATATATGTGCACCCATGTTTATAGCGGTACAGTTTATAATAGCTAAAGCTTGGAAACAGCCCAAGTGCCCATCAACTGGAAACTGGATAAAGAAAATGTGGGTTTTTTATAAAATGGAGTACTACTCAGCCATAAAGAATGAAAACCTAGAGACATTTATAGCTAAATGGATGTATGTTGAGGCCATACTCATAAGTGAAATAAATAGGACACACATGTGTAAATACTGAATAGTTTCTCTGGTGTGAGAAACTTAAAGTGTAAATAAGGATTAAAATGATTAAAATGAATAATTGATAATTTGAATAGGAAGAAAAGGTCCAAAGGGGTAGGGGTGGTTGGTGGAGATGGGGAAAGGAAAGAAGGGAAAGGAAAAATTATGAGAAAAGAAAAAATGGAACCAAAGTCTATGTGAATAAGGAAGGGTTGAGTGGGTGAAGGGTGCACAGGTAATGGGGAAAGAAAATAAGAACTAAGATAGATCATGTACAGGTACAAGCACCCAATGATAAAAGTAAACATATTGTATACCCAAAATGTACCAATAAAAGTATCTTAGCAAATAAAAAAATCTCTCTCTGTCTCTCCGTCTGTCTCTCTCTCATATGTGTGTCTAACTATGCAAAAAATCACGGTTAAGTATACATAAAAATAAAATATAATATGACTATAAGCAACTGAATGAATATGAGAGATTCTATTTGACCTTGATTCTAGAAACATTCTAGACACCGAAAGATTCTGACATTTGACTTTTGGAGAAGGAAGTATATTTCTGGTTGCTGCTTGGCTAGATTTTGAAAATATTTACATACCATGGTAATGTAAATGCTGTTTATTTGTTTTCAGGTTTTAAAGTCAATCTGCAGAAACTAAGCATGGGAAACCTGTGACTTCATGACAGAATGTTAATGTTAATAATTTGGGTAATATAAAAGGAAAAATGAAACTGACAATGTGCATCATTTAATGAGAGGGGGAGGGTAGTGGCCCTAATATCCTTGTCCTAAAAAGTGGGCAATCAAAATCATTTGTCAAAAATGAATGGAATAAGAAATAGAGGCTTGAGCATTTTTTTCAAGCTACAAAATTAACTAAGAGCAAAAAATGGTATATTTATGTTAACCATAGAAAGGAGTGGAGGGAAAAGTAGGGAGGTAGTGAGCATTAATAAAATCATAAATTGTCATCTTGAGGACTCAATAGAATGTTGTCTAAATTTTCTAAGCTAAGAGATATTATATACTATTATCTAAACTTTGGAAAAGAACCACTGGGACAACTAAAACTAAAACCTCTAGAAAAGTAGCTTTGATGGGATAGGATGGAGATAGAAAGGATTTAGGAAGGTAACTATTTTATTATATGCTTTTCTGTAGTGTTTGATTTGTTGGCATGTACTCTCGTGAATTTAATTAAAATCAAATGTTATAAACTTCATTGATCTCACAAATGATACTTCATGGTAATATCTAAATGGGCATATAGCTATCCAGTTAGACTTGCATTATAGATGAAAAATCATACTGTAATATACCTAATGTATGTTTATGAAGAGGAGTGGTGTATGTCTATTTTCTATGCTATTACAAATGCATAATGCTGGGTGCTTTATAAAGAAAAGAGGTTTATTTAGCTTACAGTTTTAGAGGCTGAAAGTCCAAGATCAGGTGGCCTTATCTATTCTGCCTTTGATGAGGGATCTCTTTGCTGCATCACAACATAGTGGATGAAATCATTATGGGAGTAGTAGTAAAAAGGAAAGATCATAAGAAAGGAAACCAGAGAGATTCAGGGGGCAGGTTAACTCTTTTTATAACAATCTATTCATGCATAAACTAACCAGGGTTCTGAAAGAGTTACATTAATCTTTTCCAAGGGTGGAGGCTCTGATGATCTAATTACTTTCCCCTAGACCCCACCTCTGAAAGGCCCCACCTCTAGTTGAGGTTCTACCATCTCAACACCACCACTGAGGCCCAAGTTTTCAGCACATGAACCTTTGGGGGCACAAACCATATCCAAACTGTAGCAGATGGAAAGAGTATTCTGGGACTTAGAATATTAGAGGAAGTCTAGGGTAGTGGTTAAGGCTCTGGTATCTGGCATCCCACTGACCTGAGTTTAAGTCCTCTCTGTGCCACTTAGTTTCTTTGCCCAAGGAGGGTAACTTTCTCACCCTTTAATGATACCCTCTATAAAACAAGACTGGTGTTTTTAAATAGGAATGTTAAGACACTTATAAGCAAAAGCCACCTCTATACAGATGGCTACTACATAGTTGGACGTTTTCTGTTGAATAGCCCTATCTTGCCTCATAGGCTTGTTGTGAGGAAGAACTCAGTGTATAAGGGGAAAGGTAAATTGCCCAGGCTAGCTTTGAATAATCCCAGAGTGCTGGGATTACAGGCCTGTGCCGCCACACCTGGGTTGCAGATTTCTGGAAAATTTAGCTTTTGTGTGACAAAATGGAGTCATTTTGTTGTGGCTAGCTAGCCCTGAGCGTTTAGAGTGCCACAAAGTAAGTTAAAATACCTTTCATATAAATGAGGAAACATGATATCCATCAGCAGCTCAAAAGAGAGACACAGGAATCTGGAAATGGAAAGGAGTAGAGCTGCCAGTTTATTGGGGATCACAAAGAGCCTATCAGGCATGGAGTGGGGGTGATGCCCAGGAAAAGGCACAGTTAGTAAGCCTTTCCGGGTGGCAGGAAAGGCTATGGAAATTTAAAGAACAAAGAAGTCTAATGTTCAATTTTAAATCTGTTGTGTTGTACAGCTTAGTGACTAAAGAAGTGAAAGGTAAACTTGGAAGGAAAATTTTGCTACCCTCTCCCGGCATTACCTCTAAATTTTCCAAAATTCAGAGACACTGATACTGTATTTTTTGGAGGAAGGGAAATATACTAGAACAGGATTGGTGGTGGAGATGTTCTATGCTTCCCATTTGAGCTTCAGGGGTCTGGAGTCTCAAATGTTCCTGGATTAGACAGTTTCATTCTGACATTGTGCACTAAGCAATCTTTAGCCTGTTTTTCCCTATCTAATGGTCCAGGATGCCTGGTGATAGCTCAGATTTTCATCTTTCTCTGAAATTAATACTTGAAATGGATATAATCTCAGGTATATTTCTGCTGATGTATGGATGCTGGAAATAGTCCTCAGACCTAGTGACCTAGGTTCTTCAGTTGTATGGGTAAATGCTAATGATCAAAAGATTCTCAGAGTTCACAAGAGTATGACTCTAGCCCTCAAGGCATTTATTCTGGGAATGGGAGGTTATATATCCATCTAAAAAATTAGATGTTCTATTACAAGGGAAGAAGAAGAGAATGGATATCAGGGTAAGTAATTAGCAATTGATATCACAAATGTCTCCACTGAAAATATTCCTTTAAAGGTCACCAGAAACTACTATCCAATTGTCAAAAATTCCTCAACATTTTTGGGGACCTTACTATTCTTTACCTCTTGCATCATTCAGTGCTACTGATTTCTCTGTTTTAAAAAGTCTCTTTTCTTGATTTTGTGACACTGCTTTCTCCTATTTTCTTTGTACCTCTTTGGTCACTCCTTATCAGCCTCTTTCATGGGATAATTTTCCTTCACCTTTACCAGAGATGCTGCAGGTCTCCATGAATTTTCCCTGGGTCTACAACTCTTCTAGAAAATTGCTGGATATTCTTGCCCTTTCCCCTGAATTAAAGAACTATTTATATGTTGATGATGCCCAGATCTATAATCTATGTCCAGACTGTTTTCCTAAGTTTAGACATTTATAGTCAACTGCCTATGGGATATTTCCACCTGGATGTCCCATATGTGCTTCAAAATCAATGTTCAGCTTCCCTCAAATCCATTCCTCCTTCAGTATTACTTATTTCAGTGAAAGAGGTCACCATCCAAGTTCTCAAATCAGATCCCCAAGAATTCCCTCTGACACATATCTCCTCTTGACCCCTCCCTCCACAATCCAATTGTTCACCAAATCTTATTGTTTTTTATTTCTTTACTGTCTCCTGAATTCAATTATTTCTCAATAACTCCACTACTACCACTCTAGGCCAAACCACAATCATTGTTTACCAGGATGATTACCAAGGTCTTTATTACTCTCCGTTTCCATGACACATCTACTCCATACTCTGTATAACAACTAGAATGCTCTTTCTAAAACACAAACTTATGTCATAGCCATACCTAGAGCTCTTTAACAACCCCTCATGTTAAAGTCCTTATCTTGGTATTCAAGGCCTGTCAGAATTTGGAATAGATAGGAATTTAGGGCACTAGAATTGGGAGAAAAGGAAGGGCTAGATCCAGCATGGCTAGGAAGAAAAACTAGGAGGCAAAGAAGTGGTGAGGTGAAATCACAGTTGAAGGAAGTAACAATTCAGAGGAAAAGAGGAAATAGGAGACAGGAAGCCTACCTTGAATATGTGGGAAATGTAAGTGTGCATGTGTATCTTAAATTATTCATAGATCATAGGTATCCATGATTTTTTTTTTGTACCGGGGATCAAACTCAGGTCCTTGTGCTTGCAGGGCAGGGGGCAGAACCACTGAGCTAAATCCCTGGCCCCTATCCATGATATTTTATTTGCTTAGTAAAAGAAAACATGATTTTTTGAAGCAGGAGATGTAACCATTTGAAGCACATTTGGATGCAGGAAAGATATTGAATGCTATTATTTTTGCAACTGACCACTGTGCTAAAGTATACTATGGTTTCTAATGTATTTTTTTTTTTTTTGGTACCAGGGATTGAACTCGGGTCCTTGCACTTTCTAATGCATTTTTAATTGATACTCTAGGGTTTTCCAGGCTTGCATTCATATAGTCTGTAACTAATGATGATTTAATCTACTTTCCATTACTTTTACATCTTTTTGAAAATAAGCTGACAAATTTGATATCAAAATGAAAGATTGTAGTATTTGAGTTAGCAAAAAATACCATAAAAATAACACAAGGGTCCAATACAAAGACTAGGTGTTTCTTGCAACATTGTTGATAATAGTGAGGGGGGCCACAATCCAAATGTCCATGTATACTGGACTGTCTAAATAAATTTTTGGATGTCTGTACACAAGATTATGCAACTATTAAGAAAAATGTGCACTAAGGGAAAGATGTTTAAATACATAACTGGAGAAAAAAAACAGGTCACAAAATAAGAGGAGTAGTGTACCATGTGTGGGGAGAAAACCCCCAAAATTAGTATATGAATGTTTAAAAATCTGGTGGAATATATATAAAAATGTTACTAGTGATTATTGCTGGGGAATGATATAAGGGTGGTTTTTCATTGGTCTGTTACGTATTTATGTATTATTTCAATTTTCACAAAGACAGCACATTACCTTTATAATAAGAAATATGTAAAAATAAATAAATTCAATGAAGGAATCGCTTTCAGAGGATGGTTTGAGTTGGAAAGGCGTCAGACTGATCCTGGTACAGTGGCATAAGCATGAGCTTTGGCGTCAGGCAGCCCAGAGCGGGCCCCATTGCCCCACCCCTCACCTCACCAAAGAAGGCGGAGGTGGGGGTGGGGGTAGGGTGGTGGCAGGGGGCTGCGGAAAGGGGCTGGGCTATGTTGTGCTGTTTGCAGTTCTAGTCCAGGAGGCTGACTTTGAAACGACTGAGAGAAGGCAGACATATGCTGGACTCGCTAGAGGACAAGGTGAGGGGTGTTGATATTAGGATTTTCTGGAGGCCAGAAAGTAGTTCTAACCTCCTGGAACCCGCGGCTAGGCAGGTGGGCAATTCATATTGCACCATTGCAGCTGGAGCAGAGGTGACCCGGTGTGGGTTGTAGGCAATAAAGATGACTGGGAAAGTAGTAGGCTGTACTGTATATGCACTGGAAAGCAGAGACCAGTGGAGTTTAAAACAACAGGGACCCCAGCGTTGGTTGGGGAATTGGAAATACGTGCGGAAAAGGGAAATACTGAGGGGGGCGTGAAGATCCAGAGAAAAGACTAGTGGATGGAGAAAGGGGTTAAGGAACATTGGGGGGAGTGTGTGCCTAGGTAACACAGGAGGGTGTACGGAATGGAATTGGAAATTCTGTGAAGTAAATAGGAAAAGCGATCTGGGAATAGGGAGTAGGGAGGGAGGCAAAGGGAACTGCGAGGGGAAAATAAGGAATGAGGAGCTAGGAGCGGGGGAGGGGCAGACAGGCTGGGACCAAGGGAGGCCCCCTAGGGAGGCGGAAAGAGGCGGGACCACTTCCGGCCTGGAGGGGGTAGGGCGGTCTCGGAGTTTCTGAAGGGCTCGGAGAGCGGATCTACTCGGGAACTGTAGGATCTCGAGGTGAGCTGCGAAGTCCAGCTTTGGATGAGAGCCCGCTAGGGGTCGGCCCCACCTTCTGGGATCTGGAGAAAACCTGCCACAAGGACCGGATTATACCGGATCCATCCGGCTGGGAAGGGAGGAACCAGTCCTGTTTTGGCTGGGCCTAAGATGGAATCACTAGTTCAATACTGATTTGAGGGGACTAGGGTGTAATTGGGAAGGGGCGGAACCAAGATGCATTTTCCCTAGTTTGGAGGTGGGCTTATTAGAAAAAAGGGCAGAACCAGGAGACACAGTGGACTTGGTTGAGTGAGAATAGGGGAGGGGCCAGGACCACCAGACTCTGCGACAGTTTAGAAGGGAGGCTTTTTGTGGAGAGGGAGGGACAGAAGAACACTGCGGGACCTGTAGAGGGGCGTGTATTGGGCAGGGTGCTGGACTGAGACTGTTACCATTGCGCATGTGCATCACGTATCTCTAGAAAGGGGCGTGTTGAGAAGGGCTGGCAGCCCAACAGGCCAGCTGCCGAATGCGCATGTGCGTCGTGGACTTCAAAGGAAGGACTAGTGCTGGAAAGCAAGCGGGGTTGGAGATGGGGCCTGCAGCAGACGCGCATGCGCACTATCGACCTGCGACTGGGGGTGTGCACTGGGAAAAGGGGCGGGGTCCTCTGAGCTGCCGCGCTGGCACATCTTCCTGGAGAAAGGGAGGGTGCAGCTGCAGGGAATTGAGAGCTAGACGCTTTGGATTTCTGTATCTGAGAACAAAGTCGTTGGGGTGTGGGAGGAGTTGGGGATTGAGGCTCTAGGGAAGGTGAGGATTACCTTTAGGCAAGATTGGAGAGAGGACATTCAATAGCCTCAGCACTTGACCCAGGCCTTCTCCCTGTCAGGCTCAGCTCTTGCCAGGCCAACCTGAGACATGTCTGACACAAGCGAGAGTGGTGCAGGCTCAGCTTGCTTTCAGGTAAGGCCTCTTTCTGTCCTCTCTCCAGCTGCTTTTTCTCTCCAGCCCATGTTGGTGCTCCACATCCCTTGGCAATTCCCCTTTCATCTCACTTGTCCTTCTCCATGCACTTTGCTTGGACATCTGCCCCCAACACACACCCAGCGGAGAGAGGAAGGGAGGGAGGAAAGAAGAGAAAGAGTGGGTGGGCCCCTCTTCCATCATCAGTTCTTGCTCAAAGGGGAAGCTTTATTGGGCTGAGGTGGTCAGGGAACACTGCACTAGGAATGAGTACAGGCCTGACAAGTGTGGACTTAATATTGGAGCAATTTGCTTAGTTCGAGGTGGAGAAAACGTCAGTGAGTTTTCTTGTTCCCTCTTGCAGACCAAAGCTTCAGAAAAGGACAGTGGCTCAGTGATGCAAACCCTGTTGATAGTGACTCAGAACTTGGAGGTCTCAGAGACACCAAAGGCCTCAAAGGCACAAGAGATCTCAGAAGCTGCAAAAATCTCAAAAGCCTTAGGGGTCTCGAAGGCCATGAAGGTCTCAAAGGCCCCAGAGGCCCAGGAGGCACCTACCATCCAGTCCTCACCTACTGCACAGCTGACTGATACTCAGGTTCTGACAGCTGTAAACAAGAGTCCAGCAGCTGACACCAAGACACAGAATACTGACTTGCAGGCTGTGACAATGCCTGCCACTGAGACCAAAAAGGTCAGCTGTGTGGCTGATATGAAGGTCAATACAAAGGCTTCAGAGATTGAGGCTACTGCTTCTCAGCCTCAAGTAGATGAACCTGAGCATGAAGGCACAACTCCCCAGGCGCAGGAGAATCAGGATACTCGGCTCAAGGTCAAGGCCAAGAAAGCCAGAAAGGTAAGACCTCTGCAGTCACCACCCATGCTTTTCTACTACTGTCCTTTCACTTGGTTCATTTATTCTACAAACATTTAGAAAGATTCCCTTCACTGATCAAAGCCTGAGAAGAATATAATTCCTAACTTCAGAGACTTCACAGACTGGTGGGAAGGTGAGACAGAAATACACATAGCTGCAATTTTAATGTAATGCAATTTATGTTGACATGGTAGCTTCCCATATGTTAGCCCTTGACCTAGGCACATTCACACAGATTATATCGGTAAATATTGAAAATAAATCTTACTGTTTTAGTGTTAGAGAAGGATATTGAAAAAGGTGACTGTGTGTTACAAACAGAGCCAGTAGTGGACACAGAAAGAGGGAAAGCCTCAGGCTCCTGATGGACTGGGAGGATGGCATTCTGGGCTGGAAATCAGTGAGAAATAAATCCAGTACTCTGCGTGGTCTATGTCTAGCAAGTCAGGCTGTTACTACAGGAGCAGGATTAGAGGGTGCTTCTTGGAAGAGAGAGGATGAGGAAAAAGAACCAGCTACTTCACCTGGTAATGTTGAGCTTTGTATTTGTTGATGCAGGTGAAGCATCTGGAAGGGGAAGAGGATGGCAGCAGTGATCAGAGTCAGACTTCTGGAACCACAGGTGGTCGAAGGGTCTCAAAGGCCCTAATGGCCTCAATGGCCAAAAGGGCTTCGAGGGGGCCCATAGCCTTTTGGGCCCGCAGAGCATCAAGGACTCGATTGGCTGCTTGGGCCCGGAGAGCCTTGCTTTCCCTGAGGTCACCTAAAGCTCGTAGGGGCAAGGCTCGCCGTAGAGCTGCCAAGCTCCAGTCAGCCCAAGAGCCTGAAGCACTACCGCCTCGAGATGTGGCCCTTTTGCAAGGAAGGGTAAGAACTCTATCCTTTTCATCTTACCTTTCCACTCACTTGCCAGCCCTCTTCTCTGCCATCCAGTTAGGTTTTCATTTTTTCATCTTTTCTTCTTGTCCCAGGCAAATGATTTGGTGAAGTACCTATTGGCTAAAGACCAGACAAAGATTCCCATTAAGCGCTCAGGTAGAGTCCTACCAACCTTCCTCCTTTCCTGAGCTCTGCCCTACATTGCCCACTCTCCTATGTACTTTGAGTATCCCTCACTCATATGGCCCTACCTTTCTTTTCCTAAAATTCTAATTTGGTAGTGCTAGCATCTCTATTGATAAGCCCAGAACCTGGTTAAGTAACCCATGGCATGATTGACAAAGGGTCTGTAGCTTGGGCATGAGGGTGACCTGGTAACTCTTCAGCCCAGGTGTTTGCAACACTCTCCCCTTGCAGACATGCTGAAGGACATCATCAAAGAATACACTGATGTGTACCCTGAAATCATTGAACGAGCAGGCTATTCCTTGGAGAAGGTGAAGGGGCAGCCCTGGGGGATGGGTACACTGGGGAAACTTTGAATGGAACAAAGGTGTACAATGTCCCTTCTGGGGGGAATCAAATAGACCTACTAATGTAGCTCCATCACTGTGCAGATGGACAGACAGTAGCCTAGGGAGGGTCATAGACCAGCCATGGGTCATGCAGCAATTAAGTGGTGAAAGCACAGCCAGGACTCAAGGTACCTAACTTAGTCCTGGCTTGTTTGCTGCTGGATACATCCTGTTGTATATTCAGATGCTCAGTTTTCTGTCTCCCTAGATTCCCAATAATCTCAAAGATGATGTTGATGACAATAGTACATTTGTTGTGCGTTTACTGTGTGCAAGGTACTTAGCTATGTGCTTTACATGCTTTAGGATGCCTGGAAAGCTGAATTTTGTGATCTTACATGCTATTCTCCCCACCCACAGGTATTTGGGATTCAGTTGAAGGAAATTGATAAGAATGACCACTTATACATTCTTCTCAGCACCTTAGAGCCCACCGATGCAGGCATACTGGGAACGTAAGCTGGAAGAAGACTGGGGTGGGAGGGGGACTTCTGCTTTCATCCATGATACTACCCTGTCCTCTATCCTGACATCCTGTTAGAGAGTTAGGAAAGAGGGCCTAAAAAGGCTCTGCCCCAGCTTTCCCATGTGGTTTGAGCTCTGCATACAGTAGTAGTGACTGATTATGAGTGACTGAAGGGTGCAAGAGCCTGGGATGGGACACTCCTGCTGTCAGGTTTGTGTGTATCCTAAAACTTGCCTGGAAAGCAGTCTTCTTGTTACCTATCTCTTCCTACTGAAGCCTGTCATGGCTAGAGTGGTTCTTAGGGGAAGGCTTCCTGATGTGATTGGATCATGAGGTTCAAAGGGTAGGTGTGTTACTGGGGCTTTACTTAAAAATGTTTCAGGGTTGAGGGCTCTGAGAAAGAAAAACTAATGTCTACTGAGTGTCTGTGTTGTACTAGATGGACAGGCATTCTTTCATCTTCTTGGCAACCTGGGGATGCAGTACCATGTGATTTTCCTATTTTACTGATGAGGAGACTGTGGCTCATGATGCTTACATACCTTGCCTGGGGTCACATAGAGCTGGAAGCATAGATTGGGCAGAATTCTCCCATGTCTGAGGTATCTGGGAGATGCTAGCCCAGTGAGCTGGCTGGAATGTCTTGAAGATGACACCTCGACAAACTTTTTGTCCTATTATTTCATTAGGACCAAGGACTCACCCAAGCTGGGTCTCCTCATGGTGCTTCTTAGCATCATCTTCATGAATGGAAATCGGTCCAGTGAGGGTGAGTGGCTGAGTGTGCAGCCAAATGGGTGGCCATGGTCTGAATTCCACGTGCTCATTTTCTACCCGTCTCCTCTTGCCTCTCCTTGCAGCTGTCATCTGGGAGGTGCTGCGCAAGTTGGGGCTGCGCCCTGGGTATGATTGGGCTCTCTCAACGCTTGCTGCCCATGTTGTCCTTTGGCAAGAGAGGACGGTCCCAGGATTGCATCAACCTGGTGGTCTGGTGGAGCAGGCAGGGATCTTGGGCTGGGTAGAGGCCCCGGAGTTCTGACCTGGGTGGATGGGAAAATGGTCCTGAACTCTGCTCTTCTTATTGTTTCTTGAGCTTCTATGGAGCATCCCCATCTGCTAAAACCTCTTTTCATCTTGGAAGTTTCTACTATATCTGAGAAGTTCCACAGCCCTGATTGTATTTATTTGTTCATTTTTTTCTCCTCTCAGAATACATCACTCGCTCTTTGGAGATGTGAAGAAGCTCATTACTGATGAGTTTGTGAAACAAAAGTAAGTGTCTTTGGTGTGTTCCATGCATTTTTCCTGCCTCAGAACTGAGTGGTAAAGCCATGGTACATTCATGCTTATGAGCATGGGTACACATGTCTGTAGGTATCTGTGCATGTATGCAGTTGCTAGGTTATTTCTGGGGGCAGTCATACAGAACAGGAGCTGCATGTTTACTTATCTCTTACATGGACTCTCACATGTATCTTAACAACTATGCAAGAAGGATTATCATCACTAGCCATGTACCTGTGTAGAAAGTGAGGCTCAGAAAGGTGAAATCATTTGCTCAGGATTACACAGGTTCAATGACTTGATTCTTTTTACTTTGCTTTTAAACAGGGCTTTATAGAAATCAGTTTCCATCAAAAAATGCCCTAGAATGGTAGCTTCACAGAGCCATGCTGGGGATTTGATTTGTACATCTGATTTCATTTCCCAAACTATTCTTCAGAATGTTATCCAACCTGCCTTTAATAGTTGAAGAACCTAGGGCTCTGAGAGGGGATGTTTGAGCATGGCCCACAGTTGGTAAAAGGCACATTTAGGCCTAGAGTCCAGCCCTCTTGACTTTTGTTCATCATAGAGAAAGTATAAAGCACTTGCACAATCACAGGCACACACAGAAACATACACATGCACACACACACACACAACACGCACAGATACACCACACATGGTTGGGAATATACATGGAACATGCTGCTCATGGTTGACTGTTGTTCCTTTATAATCTTTTCTTGTAGGGGATTTTGCTCACCCTCCTTGAGGACCCTTGCCATGGGGTGTGCTCAGAGCAGATGGCCTAAAGAATGGCTCTTCTGTTTACAACACACCCAATAGGAATCGAGGCTCATTGTGACAAGGGGCACAAAACTTGTGACTTCCCTATGAACAAATGTCCTACATATGTACTCCACATACTTCCACATGGCTTCTGGATAGTACCAATGGGACAAGGGGGGGAAAGTAATGGGGAGGGGAGCTATAGCATTTAGTGAGGGAGGTGGACACTTTGAGCTTGTCTAGTCTATTCATGGTTGATCAGTTGGTAGTCCTAGAAGTAAAGACTTTGAATTTCTGTTTTCAAGGTACCTGGACTATGCTAGAGTCCCCAATAGCAATCCCCCTGAGTATGAGTTCTTCTGGGGCTTACGTTCCTACTATGAGACCAGCAAGATGAAAGTCCTCAAGTTTGCCTGCAAGGTAATTGGAGAGTTGCCTGTGCTTGGAATATCTGGAGTATGAGGTACCGCTGGCTGGATCAGGTTGTGTACTGAGCAGCTTGCAGGTCATTTTTGAACATTCTGAAGCCTCTGTTAGTTGCCAAACACTGTGACAGGCATTTTGTCTGGATCATGTAGTCCTTAGAACAAAAATGGCATTACCCTATTGCATATGAGAAAACAGTCCCAAAGAGGTTGGTAGGTGACATGTTCAAATCATGTAACTAATAAAAGTGTCAGTACAGGGATGGAATATTAGGTGCAGAATTACTATTATTACTTACTGTATTGTTACTATTACATACAGCATGTAGCACGGTGCCCAGCATATAGTAGGTACTTGTAATTATGATCCTTCTAATGTTTGTTATTTCCATTTCAGGTACAAAAGAAGGACCCCAAGGAATGGGCAGCTCAGTACCGAGAGGCAATGGAAGCAGATTTGAAGGCTGCAGCTGAGGCTGCAGCTGAAGCCAAGTCAAGAGCCGAGATCAGAGCACAAATGGGCATTGGGCACGGTTCTGAGAATGCTGCTGGGCCCTGCAACTGGGATGAAGCTGATATTGGACCCTGGGCCAAAGCCCGGATCCAGACAGGAGCTGAAGATAAAGCCAAAGCCCAAGAGAGTGGTGGTGCTAGTACCAGTGCCAGTACTGGTACCAGTACCAGTGCTGGCGCTAGTGCTAGTGGTGGCTTCAGTGCCAGTGCTAGCTTGACTGCCACTCTAACATTTGGGCTTTTTACAGGCCTTGGTGGATCTGGTGCCAGCACCAGTGGCAATTCTGGTGCCTGTGGTTTCTCCTATAAATGAGATTTCAGGTATCTGCCATGGTTTCAGTGGAGGCAGCTGAGGCTCATGGGGATAGGATGAAAAGCTGAAACCCAAGGTGGAAAATAATATGGAGAGTGTACAAAAACACTGCTTTTGGCATTTACTGCTTCCTGTTTGGTGGCTATCAATTGACTTTTTGATTTTTTTTTAATTTGTGTTTGCAGCTATCCTTAATCCCAGCAGTTTTTCTCTTCAAGCTAGGGTGTACCCTGAGAAATCTACTCAAAACAGCACTCTAGGCAGCCACTGTCAATCAATTGAAGTTGACACTGCATTAAATCTATTTGCTGTTTCTGAGTTTATTGCATTTTTGGGAGGTTGGCTGTGACATTTTGTCATCACATCTTAAAAGAAAGTGGGAAAGTGGCCATCTCAGTCTTTGCTTATTTTGTGGTGACATTGGATTCCTGGGAGCAAGCTATGTCTCTGGAAGAAGTTGGGCCCCATCTCTAGCCTATAGGGCAGGTAGGATTTCTGTGGGGTGGAGTCTTGGGGATTATAGGCACAAAGAACACTCTTTAAAGAGGGCAATTCTGAAACAGCAGAGGTAGAGGAGCTTGCACATCATGTATAGACCCCTTTTGAGAAACTTGGTTGAAACAGGAAAGAGAGAGGGGTAGGTATCTAAAGAGAGGTGCAGGGACAAGAGGTCATTTTTTTGGAGGAAGGAGAGCAAAGTAGGCTAGGAGCCAGTGAAGAAGAGGGAGTTAAACATTGATGCAGGTAGCCTAGTCTCTGAGGGAGTGAGAAGGGATGGTTTGTAGGAGTGCCTGGAAGAAGGCAGTTATCTAGACAGGACTTAGAGAAGGGACTATGGAAGGATGTTGAGCAGGTAGGAGGCCCCAGTATAGGATGTAGCCCTTGATTTGGGGGAGAACATGGAACAGTGCTCAGTAATCTGGTTATAGGAACCAAAGAGATGAGTATTGGTTTATTCCAAGGTTTGGGTTCTGCTGTTTGGATTTGGAATAAGGACACAGGACAAAGGGCAGTGAATGTGAGTTGAGATCTTCACTACTATATTCTCAGTGCCTGACATGTAGGTGTGCAGAGGAGTGAGAGAGTTGGACCATGGGACCTAAGCAGACTTAAGAAGGATGAGGAGAATGTGAGACAGACTGAGGAGCAATAGGGGTATGGATAGAAGTCTCAAATCCATGAATGGGGTATAATGTTAAGTAAATTTCCTGGTGGCTGCTGTATGTTTGATGGTGTTCCAGGTATCTGGAGAGGAGTGTTGAGAGAAAAGTGTGAATGGGGAGTAGTCAGACAGCAAGATGTTTGTGTTTAGGACAGCAGAGAGGCTTTGTGATCTTATAAAGTTCATGGGGTGGGTGGTTGAAGTAGAGAGAAGAATGTCTTGGGGAACCAGGTATCTGATTATCCATGTGGACATTTATATCACCTGAATGGTCATAGGAGTGGAGAAGGGAGAAGCACTATGAGCCAGGTACAAAAGTCTTCTATGATTGAAGGCAGTATTTTCCAAGCTATACTGCCCACTAAGGGACAGGGCACTTAAGCTATCAGAACTCCACCTCGTATTTGGGCATACAGTCTGAACCTTTCCAAGAAGCCCCCACTATGTCTAACCCCTATAGTTCCAGTCTCTGAATCACTGAGCCAGTCTCATGGACAATGAGATCTTCATAATGGCCACCCCTTCCCTCCTGTAAACTCCATAAGCAATAAAGGAAAAATGGTGGGGTTTTTTATTGTTTAGGAAAAAGGAGGTTTTTTTTAAAAAAAAGCTCCATCCAGAGACAACTCTTTGTAACCCTGAATTGAGACCTGCTTTTACTACTGAGGTGGTCTTCACTGGAAACAAGTTCTTCCATTGAAGGTCAAGCTTTAGTCTCCTCAGGAGGCTGAGTAGTACCCAGGACAAGTAGACAAGGCAGCTTTGGTATCCTAAAAAGGGCTTCTGGTGGGTACCATACCAAAGGCTCCCTTAGATTTTCAGGTGATGTATGTCAAAAACTGAAGGAGATAAGGGATGATGGGGGATAGGAGGTAGTGGAGAGATGGTGAGGAACTCAGAGACTATGAACGAATACAAATTTGGTTTAAAGTGCTTAATAGAGTTAAGGTTGAATCATAGTCATGAAGAACTTTTATCTTTCCCAATATATGTTCCCTCCACAGGCCACTGGGCTTCCAGAGTTCCTTACCTCTTCCAACAAAGCCAAGAATTTGACAGAGCAAGGCATGGGCTCTTGCTCCTTTCTCAATTCCCAGAGTTGGGCCTTGAAGGCAGGTGGGACAGGGAAGAAGATAGAATGTCTGATCCGTGGCAAGTGGGAGAGTGTTGGAGTGGGGAAGAGAGAGTAGCAGGGAAAATCAGGACAGACTGTGTTCTTTTTGCCACCTTTATCAGCCTGGATGCCATTGCTGTGATGAATGGACTCCCATAATTTCAAGCCTTTCCTTTAGTTTATCAGTAATTAAATCCCAAATAATTCTAGATTGTATCATGTATCTCCCCCTTGTTTAGGAGTGGGTAAATCCCCCTGAGCAATTTCTTTACTTATTTATCACTGTAGAAGCTTTTAGACATTTTTGTCTTGTGTACCCCACCAGTGAAGTTTCTACAAGTACACTATATAATAGCTGTGTTTATTTATGCTTTATACATAAAAAAGAATAAATACAAATCTTTTTTATTCAGTACAGAGTTCATAATGACTAAATAAAATGTTTTAAAAGTTAAATGTGAAGGTAAATCCATATTAAACCCATACATAACATGCATCCCTTGTGCTATGGCAGTTTTTGTTTGATGGCTCATTGGGATGTCTTGAGAAAGAAGTTGACAGAATGCCACAGGCTACCTCATCATGGGTCCTCTGCGTGAGCATTCACATGGGACACATATTCTCACACAGTCCACTCTGAGAGTTCTCTTCATTTACTCCTCAACATGTGTCCAGGCAAAGCAATTAGTACTGTGCCTTCCACAGAATGTGTGCTCTCTAAACATCTTATTGCATTATTGTTATTGCTATCAATTCTCCAATCTCATTTCTTCCTAGTCTTTGACCATCTGGCCTAAATTAATTGCTATTTATCGGTGCCCCTGGCCAGGTTCCTTTCTGGATAAGGAGATCAGCCAGCTGCATGACCCCTCTAAGGATCTCCCTTAATTACTGTCAAGGTGACAACTGGGTAAGGCTGTACCGTACAGCTCCCCTTCCAGCTAGTTTCTTATCACTCAGTGTCATCAGTTCCAATCCAGGGCTTCTTTTCTTTGGGACTGATTATCAAGAACTCTTCCTAGTGTCTCAGGGATGAGTGAGACTGAGAAAGCGCTCTGTAGTAGTAGTAGATGTGACAGGGAAGGTGAGCCTCCTGTAATATCAGCCTTCGGACCATCTCTGCCCATTGATATTGAGGTGTCTTTGCCTGCCAACTTTATGGTTTGGTGGGCCAGATAGCACAAGTTCAGGATGGTGGCTCAGATGGCATACTCACTTGGGGTCCCATGTTTAGGCACTCAAACTTTACTGAGACCCAGTAATGTAACTTGAATTAATTGCCAGGTTCCAGGAGCTGCTTCTCAAAAGGAGAGTGAGGAGAGCATGGCTTTTGCTCCAAAATGCTAGATGCTTTTGCTTTTGATTCTCCAGTTGGCACTTGTCAGAGACTCTGTATGACACCCACTTCATTCAGGCATGTACATGTTCATTCCACCAAAATGTACTAGTGACTACAGTATTCATAGCCCTATGTGGGGTGCTGGAGTGTCTTGCTTTTAGGACATGGCCAGAGGGAAACAATGGCAGTACTGAGAAGAACCACAAATGACTGTGGGAACCCAAGAAAATAAAAGATCCACTCTCCTGTGAATAGATGTGCTTTGACTCTTGGATGGTGTGTGCTAGTAACATCTGCATAAATTCACATCAGCACATATCTGTTATCTACAAATACATGTATTTTATGTGTATATTTTAAGGACAGTTATGAGTCAGCTGTCAGTGCTCTGGCAGAAGGAGTTCTTGCCTGTGAAGTAGATTTTGGTTAACCCCCACTCAACTCTCTTGCACGGTGCCTGTGTGTCATTGCATGCATTCATGACCCTCTGTAGCCTTGTATCCTGCCTGGAAAATGTGAGCAATGCTGATCTCTGAGTATAAGTTTAGATGATTGGTGAGGAGCACTAAGACCATTCCCTGGTACTTAATAGGTGCTGCATGAGTGACAATTTTGGTGACTGATGAGAGAGTCAATGGGAAAGTATTTGTACACTAGACCTGGTGCACTGTGCTTGTGATTGTGAAGGTTTGAGCCTGACATGTATGTGCATGTGCACTTGTTTATATGTATGAGAGGCACACAGGTAGAGGTGGCTACATGCTCAGATGGTTTTGAGCTGTGGGGTTATCCCCAGGGCAAGCTCCAGCCAAAAAACCCTGGGGTACATGTGGTGCCATGGGGGTGGGCTGATGATTCCATGGACTCTGCAATGCAGGAGAGGTGGGCCTCGAGGAGAGGCTGCCAGTCTGAGATAACAGAAAGGAGCTCTGAGGACTGAGCCTTCTAGGCAGCACTATGCCTTGGACACCTCCCATCTAGCTGGCAGGGAGGCTGAGACCAGGCAGGAAGGCCTGGTAAATCTTAGCTCTGTCCTGTGCAAGCTCTGTGATCTGTGACCACCTTCTGCTCCTCTCTGGACCCAATCAATAAACTAGTAATAGGAGCTACTGTCCCCTCCCATGCAGCTATTGTAAAGATTAAATGAGGCCATCTATGTGGCAGCAAATAGCACCATGACTGTGCATAGATATCCAATATGTGACAGTAATAACAATGACAATAAATGTCCCTTCTGCACTTAATTTCCCAGTTGCCCCATTCCAAGTGATCCTCTCAACAAACAACATTCACAAGGTCAGGTGCTAGGAAAATATATCCTTTTATAGATCCAGCACCCAGAATGTGCAGGTCACTATGTCTATCTACCTGGAAGGAAGAGACTTGTGCCTTGAGAGAGTCAGACAACCAGAATGAGGAGAGATGAAGCCCAGGGCTCCGTAACCTGCCTAGGAGGAGGAGTAGATAAGGAGGACTTCCTAGACCAGATCTTGGAGCAGGAGCTGGGCCTCGTAGGAGAGTGGGGGAGGCAAAAAGATGCTGTAAAGGGTGTGATTCCATACAAGTGTGTTAGGGGTAAAGGATGGTATCAGCCCTCAGTGAGAGGAGGGATTCAGGGAGGGGTTTTCAGGGCAGCTGCAGCAAGTTTGCCACAGGAAAAGGAAGAGTTATGAGAATTATTAGGGATTCATCAGGGGGGCAAATGTGGTCATTGTGATAGGGCTGCAGAAGGCAGATTTGGGCTGGCTTGGAAGGCCAGGGCGAAGTTGGACTAACAGACAGCCATTGGCATATGGAAGTCATTCAGTAGTCTTATCAAGACCAAGTGACTGGCAATGTGGAAGACCAAGAGTGATCAGTATCTGCCTCTATCCATCAGTGGGTAACTCCTCCTCCTCAGGATGCAGGCAGTGGCCACCCATCATGGTAAGCTCAGCCAGCCAAGTTGAGTGTGTGGTACCTTCCCTACCTGGTTTTCCCAAGCTGAGAGGTCCAAGTCATCTCCAATCCAGCCTCTGAGATTGAGTTCACTCTCACCTCTTTCCCATAACTTCTACTGTCCCGTGAAACTTCCAATCAGGTAGTGATAATGCCTTTCAGCTGTTGCAGTCTCAGGGTATCTCACAATCCCCCCTCTGGGGTCCCTTAACTGCCCACCTCTGTATATTATGTCCTCACTAAATTACCTGCAACTTTCAAATTGAATATTCATCTGTTTGTTGATAACATTCAAAATAGCACAAAGAGTGAATGCAGTGGAAAAAGGAATAAGGGAATCTGTATGTAAAGACGGAATGGAATATGGGAAAATGAATAAATCTATGAGAAGTGTAAATAATAAGGCCTGAATGAGTCAATGTGTGACACTGTCCCTGGTAATCACACTACACTGAGAATACAGGGAGCCAAGATGACCAAATCTTGCTTTTCCCTGGAATCATGACTGAGAGTAGAAAAAACGACGGCAAAACAGGAAATACAGGCTGCCCTGGAGGAAGCAGGCTCAGACCTGTGGGCCAGAGAGGCATCCTGAATACCAGGCTTGGGTCAAGTGTCACCCACAGAATGGTGAAGGCCAGACTGGCCCCATCAGAATCACTATGTGAGCTTTGGGAACACAGATTCCTGGACCTCACTCTTCTGGAGCCTGGTTCAGTAGGTTGGGGTGGACACTGGAAATCTGCATCCCTAACCAGTCTCAGGTGAGCCTGAAAGTCCAGCCAGGCCTGAGAACCACTGGACCAATCCATATATCTCACCTGAGAGGAGAGCGGATGGGCACAGGGAAGCCGCCCCAGCTCATGTGGCCACCCTCACAGAGCTGTCTGGCATTGGAGGGCCTGGCTGGTTTGACCCTGCTGACCCAGAGAGGCAACTGGAGGGAACAGACATCCATTCTGGGTTCAAATCCCAGCTCTGACACCTTCCTAACATTGTGGCAACAAAGTAACCTTGTTGCTCTGCTTCTCTTTCTTCATCTGTAAACTACGGGAGATGCCATCAATGGGACTCTTGTTAGAATTTGAGAGCACTCCTCCTTCCAAATTATTTGGTACAAAGTAGTGAATATTAGAGGATGACAGCAAGAGTTAGTGTTATTCGCTCAGTCACACAGATCCAGGTACAGTTGCAAATGCTTTGCATAAATACTCTTATTAATCCCCACAAACACTATCTATGAACTGGGAGTTATTATGAAGCCTGTCCTACAGAAGAGGAGACTAAGGCTCAGAGAGAGGGAATAACTTGTCCAGGGACTTGGAGCAGCAGTGGAGACCTAGGGCCACAGGCCATCTGAGTCATGCAGCCTGTACTCTTAAGCCCTAGGCTATAAATGGCAGCTCCCTCCCCTTTCTCCTTAAAGGTTGAAACAGAGGATAGAACCATCCCTGTGGGGATAAAACAGAACAAAGAGCTCTGAAAGGAAGGAAGCCCAGGGAATGTATGTGAGCAGGCACCTCAGAGGGTAAGGGGGCTCAGTTTGCCCCTAAGCTTCCTGGCAGCTGTAGCAGGGAGGAGGGGAAAAGCAGAATTTCCAAGTCTCCATTTTCTGGAAAGAAGGAGGCACAGAGACATTTCTAAATGGACACTTGTCTTGGACTAAAATTCCAGGGGGCTTGATCTTGCGGCCATCTCAGCAAACATCTGGGCGCAGTAATTCATCAGTGTTGTCATGAGACACTGAAAGGCTTATTCTCATATGTGATGCTGGGAGCTGGAGACAGAGGGGGAAGAAAACAGAAGAAATTCTACCTCAGAGCAGAGCCTTGCTAGACCACTATTTCCCAAAGAAGGAAGGGGCATGGGAGGAGACCCAGGCCCCCTCTGTGTGTCTGTGTCTGTCCTAACATACACCACTCTGCCTCTCTGGGAGGAGCCCCAGGCTTGTGGTTGACCTCAGGGCATGACACTCTCCCAAGGACCTGCCTAAGTTGGTTGGATGGGGAGTGAGGCAGGGTGAGGTTGCAAGTGAGGGACAGACTGCCGGTGCTGGGAGGTGTGGGCAGGGGAGGGCCCATCAGGCTGGGCATGATGGAGAAAGCAGAGCAGGAACTGGCTGCAAGATTTGGAAAAGAGCATGGCATCAGGGCAGGTGGAAGGGTGTTGGGGCAAGAGAAGCAAGAGATAGTAGGGGCGTGACTTCTCACCCTCCTCAGACTTTGCCCCTTTTTGTGTCCTTATCCCTGTCTTCTGTGTCTGCTGAGCCCTCCATGTCACCCTGCCCCAACCCTCCCTGCCCACACAGGTGAGGCCACGCTCCTGGCCTGCCATTCCAACCACACCTCTCCCTGCCGCCAGCACACAAACCATCCTCTGGCCACCCTAAGGCACCACCCTCCACCAGCACCAGAGCCTGCCCCTTATCTGGGTGTGAGCATTTGCTCAGACTACCTGCTGCCCTCAGAGGAGGTCAGCATCCTCCTCTAATTTAATCCCTGTTCAAACAACTCCTCCTTTGTGACTCCCCTCCACCCAGCCACAATTCCTCCCTCTGACCCGCCCTAAATTAGTGTTGTGGTTAAACCTCTGTCTGGGCATCCTTCATTCATTCATAGGTTGGCACATCTCCACCCAGCAGGGCTACCATAGCCCCGTTCTGTATCCACTGAATCTAGGAACTAAGAAATTAGCTGGACTCAGCCTCTAGCCTCCCTCTGGTGTCTCCCAGTTCTGAAGCAGCCAGATTCACAGAGCCATTCATTATAAGACACCAAAGGTTCTATGTGCTGTGTCTATATCTGTAGGGGTTATGTGGAGCTACCCGTGAAGGAAGGTTTCAGGACCGTCTTCCTCAATGAGTTGGTCTTTCAGGTGCTCTGGGAAAAATGAGTAGGGCTTGCTTCCATGTCGGTGCATATGGTGAAGGGAAAGGCATAAAGACAGAGGGACCAGCATGCACAGAGGCTCAGAGGTATGGCAACCCTGTCGTGTAGGGAGAATGAAAGTAATTCACCCTCCCAGAAGAGGAGCTGAGGGTACCTTGCCAGCAAGTGTTGACAGGGACTTTCAGCTGATCTTCGTCATGTGAGTGTATTTAGTTCAATGGAGCAAGTGTCTGCTACTTCACTGATTACTTTGGTCACAATTGCTCAGAGGAAAAAGTGCAGATGGAATAGATGGGAAGAGCACAACCAAGAGTCCCGTTAACTGTGAACTCTGACTCCTGCTGCCACCCCATGGGGATCCCTCGGTCCTTAGCCTATCTCCTATTTGAGCATGCCCACCTTTCAAACCCAGAACATCACTTGCTCATTCAGTCAGGATTCCCTGCACACCTAGTCTGTGTCATGGCTGTGCTGGCTGGTGTTGGGAACTCTGAAGGCTATCACTCACAGGTCTGCGGGTGTAACAGATAGAGACAATACTGACAGGAGGTGAGAAACATCCCTTCCATGACAAGGCAAGGCATGACAGAAGCCAGATCGAGGGGGGAAAGATAGCCAGGGAAGTTTCCCCGGAGGAGGTCAAGGCTGTCCTGGGACTTCAAGGATGTAGGGAAGTGGGCAATGTGAGGGGCCCCAGAGGAAAGTGGAAAGAATTCTAGCAAAGTAGGGGCTGCACTGTAATAGGAACGGAGTCTGGAAATATCCAGATGTTCACGGGGAGTTACAAGGGGCATAAATTTGAATGCAAAAGGGTAAGAAATGAGACAGAAGGCTGGCAAGTCTTGCGGCAGCATGACAAGAAACCTGCGGTTTGTCGTGTAGGTGGCTGGGGAGCCAGAGAGAGTGTGAAATTGTGAGGTGGTGTGTATGGAGACCCAGCAGGGATGGAGGGCCTGTGAGTAGGAACAGAGAACCTAAGAACCTAAGAACCTAAGTTAGGCCTGAGTCAGAGCTGGGGCTGTTTGGGGTGGAGAGGTGAGATGGCCCTGAGAAGTATCCTTTGGAAAAAACAGCAGGAACTGATGGCACAGGAGGGTTGTAGGTGACACTCACATTTGTGTGAGGAGTGACCCTGGGGTGGGTGATGCCCCTACAGAGAGAAATCACACAAGGGCTGCTTGGGGGGAAGGCGATGAATTCATCGTTTGGGCAGTAGGTCTCTGCACCCAGATGTGGGAGGCACACAGGAGACCAGCTGGTTTCTGCTCCTGGCTTGGTCAATGGCACCATGGATGATGCAGGTGAGGATGCGTTGGAGGCATCTTCGCCCATCCAAGTGAACAGGTCCACGGTGAGTGGGTACACAGTCGTGGAGGTGGAAGAGTGAGCGCACTGGACTGCAGAAAGAGATGTGGTGTCACTAGTGGCGATTCAGTGGTATCATCCAAAGGAGAGAGAGTGAAGTCACACATGGAGAATGTGTGGAGCCGGGACGGAAAAACCCTGATGACAACAGCTCAGGTGGAGCTTCCTGAACCAGCAGTCGTGGACCTCAGGTCTCAGGGTGCCTGGCCCAACCATCTGCAAACAGCCTGCTCACACTGCATCCACCCCCACCCAAATCCCCACCAGTTCACTCCATTGAGCAAAGGTCATAATCATGTTCTCTGCATACTATGACCTGACAAATATTGGCAGCACTGCTAAGGGGCATGGGGACAAAAGGAACCTAGAGAAAGAGGCTGAATGAGATGGACCCAGAGGTTGTAGAATACAGAGAGCAGCCAGTCCCAGAGTCCCAGGGAGAAAGGGTTTTAGAGAAAGAAGTCATTGTCAGCAGTGAGTACATGAGGGAGATCCAGTGTGAGGAGACTCCAAATATGGCCCCTTGGGCTTGGAGATGAGCTATGCATAGTTGCCTTTAGTGAGAGAAGTGTCAGTGTGACTTGGGGGTGGGAGTGGTCCTGTGAGTTCTGCAGGTGTGAACTGGAGGTGAGAGACGACAGCAGGTGCTCATCCTTTCAGCCTGGGATGCTGAGGGGAAGAAAGAGGCCGATTAGAAGCTGGAGGAAGGTTGGGAGTGAGGGCCTATCCTAATGGTTGGGAAAGACACATAATTTCTATATTCTAAGGAAAATACAGTAAAGTGCATATGGGTGGGTGGAGGGTTGGTGAGAAGTGGAGTGAAGGATAGAGAATGCTGAGGCCTGGGAGTGTCTAGGGTCTGTGGCAGTGTCTAGGGTCTGTGTGGTTCTCCACAGAGGAGAGAGGCTATGGGAATGTGGACCCTGCCCAAGAACAGGGTGAGCAGTGCAAGTGTGCGTAGCCTGGTACCCTCCATGTTTTTTCCTGAGTTAAGAAGGTGGGGTGGGGTGACTGCTGAGGGAATTGTGAGAAGCTGGTGATCTGGGTCCTGTCCCCATGTTGTGGAATAGGAAGTTGGGGCATGGATCAGACATAGCATGGGATCAGATATAGATGAGCATAGCTTTTCCAGTAGGTCTCCCCACCCAGAATGGGAGGCCAGCTGGTTTCTGCTCATGGTTTGGTCAATGGTGCTGTGGATGATTCAGGCCTTGGGGAACTGTGGCAGAGTGCAAAGATTATGTGCTGACAGAGGATGCACGTTGAAGGACCCTTGTTAGCAAGACAGCCTCCATATTGCTGCTTGACCCACCTGCCTGCCCTTTAGATGAACTCAGAAGGAGGAAGCTTAGAAACCTCCTCCCCTTAGAGAGTCTCTTAGAAACAACAATTAATCAACTACTGTTTTACAAATGTTCTAACAGCAGGATGTTCCGCTTCTGTACCTTTTGCTTGCTTTACTAGTTCTATCCCACAGGGGGGCCTAGAAACTGTTGGCCTCAAAGGTGTATAAAACATGTTTGTCAACCCCCAGTTGAGGCTCGAGTCTGATGCTGGGCTCCGGTCCCGGCCGGTAATAAACTCCTGTGTGGATTTAATATCGGTCTCTGGTTGGTTCTCTCTCACTGGGTACAACACACATGTGAATTCGCAGGTTGGGGCGAGGGACAGAACACTATGTACTCTTATCTCCTCTTTCCCCCTGAGGAAGGAGGAGGCAGTGTCCAGCCTTGTGGTCAGAGTGCCTAGAGCAGAAGGGAAGAATAGTCAGTTTCCCTGGGCAAGGCCTGCTCAGGCTTCAGGCTTCAAGGTAATACAGACCCTCAGCAAGCCCAGGTATCTCTGGACTGAGCTGACACTGCTCCCTTCCCTCAGCTGGCTCAGCCGCCAGGCTCTGCAGAGAGAGATATGCAAGTGTGTGTGTGTGTGTGTGTGTGTACATCCAATCACATCCAGCACAGCCCAAGGCATCTGTACCTGGTATAACCAATCCCCTCTGAACAAAGAGCTCAATTGGCCTCTGCTGCCTCCTCCCCCTCCTGCTCTGCCCAGCAACAGCAGAAAGGAGGCTTGTGGAGGAGAGGGAGGCCCTGCAATCTTCCAGCCCAGGGTAGCAGTGAGCTGGGCCCCAGGCTCACTCTATTGAGGGAGGTTAAAACAATGCTTACAGTTCCTGGAGCCCAGGCAAAACTGTCCTTGGGGAACCTCAACACTGTGCAAGCCCAGTTCTCTCACAGGCAGGAACTCACAAATTATGGAGACCCTGATCCTTGGAGCCCTGGGCCACAAGTCTGAACAGCAGAGACCCACTTCTGCTTGGGGAGGCAGACACTGAATAAACAATCGCACACATGCCCATTTAGCTATAAACAGTGAGAGGTGTTAGGAAGGAAAGAGCAGGGTGTTATGCAGGAGAATAAGAGGAGCCTGATTTGGATTGGCTCTTATAGCTCTTCTTGGTTTCCTTTCTTTTTGTCCAGATTCATGGTGGTTATTTTATTCATTAGTTTGTCCCGAGGGGCCCCTGACCTGTGGAGAAGAATGTGGTGTTTGTTACTGACGTGAGCGGCTCCATGTTTGGTACCAAGATGAGGCAGGTAACAAGGACCCTGGGGACCTTTGTTAGTCCTGGCCTCAGAAGGCCCAGAGAGCAGAGAATGCTGGAATGATGGGACCCTGGGACCAACTTACTACCCTCCCATCAGCCCATCAGCCTTGGATCTTTTATGTCTGAGCCTGCCATAAGGCCCTGATACCTCACATCACAGGAACCACAGAGACCTAGAACCACAGCGTCCTAGCAACATTGAAACATTGGTCTAGCTTTCGCGAAACTGTTGACTCCCTGAACTGCAAAATTACAGGGCTCTGTAGGTCCCCGGGTCTTGGAGCCCTTCAGCTGGAGCACCCCACTTGGCGATAGAGTCCTGATCCAATACAAACTTAAGTAACACAGACTCTGATTTTTCGTGAGACTCTGGGTTTTCTGGGCTTTGTTACTTTTTTTTCTTAAATTTAAATATAATAGGGTACCAGCTACCATTATAGGCTTAGAAACCATAGAGTTCTGGGGCCATCCGTTTGAATCTTGTAGCTCTTCCACCAGTTACCCTTGAATCAGGATATTGGGGCCATAGACCAAGCAGACTTTGCTGTCAGTACTTCAGTTTGCAAAGGTCTGGAAGGAGCATTTCAAATCATAATGTTCTGGGGCTTTCTAACGTTAAGGTTCAAGTGTCCTGGGACAGTAGAGCTGTCGTGCTTAAAGCTTTTAAACGCAGAGCCCTTGAGACTTAAATCTAACTGAGTGGTGTTTTACCAGAGGCCACCAACATGTAGGAAGGTAAATATCCCAAACTGAGGAGCTCCACAGCCCTCAGTAGGGCAAGTGGCCTACCCAACTCAAAACCTTTCCAGCTTTCCTGTCCCTTTCTGGAGAGTGAGGGGTAGACCTCAGTAGCACTTGTGAACTTCATGTCCCAGTGACACTATCTCACTGAAAGAGTGAGATGTAACCACGGGATTATGGAATCCTTCCTCTTACCCCACACATTAACACCACATTCACTGAGGCTCCTGCATAAATACGAAGGTTATAGCTGAAAGAAGTGCAAACCTTAGCCCTTCTTTAAGGAAAGTCCCTATGGGAGCCCAAAGACAAAAGCGGAAACCCATGTATAGACTCTAGATGAAACTATAGCCTGACCCATACTACTACTGCAAACTACAAACATAGCCTAAGTCCTGACATCATGAACATGACCGGCACTGTGGTGTACACTTGTAATTCCAGCTACCTGGGAGGTTGAGACAGGAGGATCATAAGTTTGAGCCCTGCCTGGACAATTTAGAAAGACCCTGTCTCAGTTAAAAATAAAATAAGAATGGCTGCTGAGGTAGCTCAATTCTTCCTGAGTTCAGTCCCCAGTACAGGTGGGAAAAGTCTGTTTGCTTCACTTCCTGTTACTTGATAGATTATGTATGCTTTCTGCATAAAATCACATGACATGCTAAGAGAGAAAAACACCCACAATCTGAAGAGATACAGGTAGCATTTGAACCAGACACTGCTATATCAAAGACATTAAAATTATCAGAGCAGGAATTTAAAATAAGCATGATTAATATTCCAAGCACCCCCATGAAGTAATTAGACAACGTGTAGCAACACAAGTGTAATGTAAGCTGAGATCTGGAATCCCTGATAAAATCAAAGGAAATGCTAGAAATAAAAAACACAGTATCAGGAGTGAAGAATGGCTTCAATGGGCTTATCAGGAGAATGAACATGGCTGAAGAAGCAGTGAGCTTAAATATATGTTAATAGAAACTTCTCACACTGAAAAATAAAAAGGAAAAAGAACGGAAAACAGCATTCCTTTTTACATTGCATTTTGTAATTGTAAGGCCATTACAAAAATACAACACATATAGAATTGGAATAATATGGAAGAAAGTAACAGAAGAAATATCTGAAATAATGGTGGATACAAATTTTCCAAAACAAATGACAGGTCCAGGAAACTTGAAGACCAACAAGCAGGATAAATATCCAAAATCCACACCTAGGTGTGACATATGAAAACTACAGAAAATCAAAGACAAAGAGAAAATCTTGGGGAAAAAAAAAAAAAAACACAACGCGGGAAGAACACCTTACCTATTGAGGAATAAGAATACGAATTACATCAGACTCCTCTTCAGAAACCATGGAAACAAGAAGAGTGGAGTGCAAGATTTCCAGTGTTAAAGCAGAAAAAAATCCACCCTAGCCTAGAATGGTGTATACATCGAAATGATCCTTCCAATGTAAAAGAAATAAAGACTTTCTCAGACAAACAAAAATTAAGGGAATTGCCCACAGTGGACCTGTTTTGCAAGCAGTGGTAAAAGTTTTTCACCAAGGAGAAAAATGGCATATATTAGAAACTGGAATGCCCATAAAGGCAAGAAAAATGTTAGAGAAGGGAAAAGTGAAGATAAGATACTTAATTTTTTAACTGATCCAGCAGATAACAGTTTCTTCAAAATAATAGCAACAATGTATTCAGTGAGCATAGTTTATGGACGTGCAATTAATGACAGCAATGTTGTAAGGGATGAGAGCGAAAAGTTGGGAAAATAAACTTGGATTAGTTGCAAATGTATGTTAGAAACTCTAGGGCAACCACTAACATTTTATCTCTAAGTGTAATGAATATGCTAAGAAATGAGAAAAAATGAGATTATGTAAAGTATGCAATTGAAACAATATCAGCCCAACTATAAGAGTTATCACTTTATTTATGAATGGTTTAAATACACCAATTAAAGGACCGAGATTATCAGTGTGGATGGTCAAAAAAAACAAACTCACTGCGGGTTATTTATAAGAAACCCACTATATTTTCTTCTCTCCCTTTTCCCCCTCTGTTTCTCTTTCTCTCTTTCTTTCTTTCTTCCGAGACAGGGTCTCACAAATTCACTGAGTTGCCCAGGCTGGGCTCTTAATTGCAGCCCTCCTTCTTCAGTTTCCCAGAGTGCTAGGATTCCAGGCCTGCACCACCAAACCTGGCTAAAAACCCACTTTAAATATAAAGATACAGGTAGATTAAAAGTAAAGGAACAGAGAAACATAGACAATGCAAACACAAATCAAACGAAGTCTGTGGTAGCTATGTTATTTTATGAGAAATAAGACTTCAGAGCAAGGAAATTATCAGGGAAATAAGTGCGTAATGTTCTGGCAAAGAGTTCAGTCCCCACAAAAGATATACCAATCCTTCATGTGTATGTGTCTAATAAGAGTACCAAAATACATGAGGTAAAATCTGTTGGAACCAGAAGGAGAGAGAGAGAGGAATCCACTACTGTAGCTGGAGACTTCACCACCCCTCTATCAGTAATTGACAGATTCCCACTGGCAGAAATCAGTAGCGAAGAACAGCACCATCAAAGGAGATAGGAATACATAAACGGGGGTGTTATCTAAATGGCACAAGAGCAAAGTTATGGAGGTGAAATAGGATCTGCGTTATCAAGAGGCTGGCGAGGAGACTAGCCTGAAAGAAACAGAGGGTGAGATTCTCCACTCTTCCAGAGTGGGTGCATTTGACTGCTCCCTCAGTAGCCCATGAACGTCAAACTCCAGATTCTTCAGCCTTTGACCACACACTTGCACCAGCAGCTCTCCAGAGGGCTTCCAGGTCTTCAGCCTCAGACTGGGGCTACGTGATTGACCCCCTGATTCTAAGGCCTCCAGCTGCTCAGACGGAACAGATAACTGATTTCCTCAGCTCTCCAGCCTGAAGATGGCCATTCAGCCTTTGACTCTGATCTTGTAGCCCATCTAATAAATTCTTTCAGACCTAGAGAACCTAATACAAAAGGTTAGAGCCTCTGTTGGCTTAAAGAGTGGAAGTTGCTTCACATTGAATAAAAAGCATGAAGCTCAAAACCAGTCACCATTCTTCAGAGTCAAATTGGAATCAGTGGCTATAAATTCTGCATCTGAGGGAGTTTCCAGCCCAAGTTATCAGCTTGTCCAATTTCTTTTCCTCTACCAGGATCTTGTGGATCCTGGAAACCATGTCAATAAACCAGGCTTTCTTTGTGGAAAAAAGAAAAAAGAAAGAAAAAAAAAAAGAAACAGAGGGTGAGAGTGAAAAACAGAGTAGAGCAGAACCAAGGTGTGCAAAGTCTTTGAGAAACAGCTATAAAGACTTGGAATGGTGAGGATCTCAAACTTTATGGTTCTGAAATCACTGAATCCTGGGTCATGGGGTCAGGAATTATAAAAGCAATGCTCTGCAAACATAGAACTTGAACCTTTTAGACCGATGCTGTCCAGTAGAACTTATTTTGATGATGAAGATGTTCTATTATTAGTAGTATTAGTAGTTTTTTTTGTTTGTTTGTTTGTTTTGTAGTACCGGGGATTGAATCCGGGGCTTTGCACATGCTAAACAACCACTCTGCCACTGAACTACAAACTTAGCCCTTTGTATTTTGAGACAGGATCGTCTTACTAAGTTGCCCAGGTTGGCCTTAAGCACACGATCATCTAGCCCTAGCCTTCCAAATAGCTGGGATTACAAGTGCATGCTATCACACCCACCTGGAGGAAATGTTCTAAAGTTCTGTGCTGCCTAATTACAGTAGTGACTGGCCACAAGTGGTTATCGAACACGTGAAATATGGCTATTACAGGCGAAGAACTAAATTTTAAAACTAATTTGCACTTCAATTTATATGGCCACATATGGCTAGTAGATGCAATACTGGATGGTGGAGTTCTAGGCTTTGGACCATAAATCCCAGGAGAGCATTTTGACCTGGTAGTTTTAGGCTCACAGAATGCTGAAGTTAGAGGGTGTTAAAATCAGACAGCATCTAGAATTCAGCACCCTAGTGCACAAAGAGACTTTCAAGCTCATAGACCTCAAGTCTTGTCTGAGCTCCTTCGCTTCATTCATATCCCACAGACTGAAAAAGCCATGAATGTGATCCTCAGTGACCTGCAAGCCAGTGACTACTTCCACATCATCTACTTTTCTGACACAGTTAACGCCTGGAAATCTGAAGGCCACGATGCTGAATATCCACAGTGCTGGAGAACTACTTGGGTCGTATGGAAGCTGATGGTTCTAAATGTTAAGCCTACCTACTCAAATGCGCAGGCCGTAGAGATGTGGGAAATTCCTGAAAACCTCTCTTCATTCCCCCATCTTCCTCACCTCTCACTGTGCTTGAAACATCACTATTATATTTTACACAAGTATGCACCTTCATGTTCTGTGTTCCCTTCCCATCGCCCTCTCCTAGTGGAAACAGCTGATTCCAGGTGGAAAGGGCACATTCCTCTTTGGACCTGAGTTTTGTTCCCCTTAAAGCAAACACTCAGGAGAATTTGCTAAGACTTTTTAAAACAATTACCTAGATATTTATTTCCAAGCATTTCAGCAAACTGCTGCCCTGTTTCCAGCTTTTGATCAATCTCCTCCCAATTACTGAAGTCTCATCTCAGCCTTTTCTCTCCTGTAGCAAGAAGGTGGGGGCCCTGTCATTGAGTAGCTGCTGATCTGACTAGTGAATGAAGCACCACCCTATCCCCAGGAAGCAAGCAAAGAACAGTCTGAGATGGTGTGATGAAAGCCAGGGACACATGGGCCTCCTGACAGATCTTATGTAGCCCAGGTTGGGGTAGAGGAGTTGGGAGGGATAAGCAGCAGAAACACGCTGAGAAAAGCTGAGCTATGACTGAAACTGGGAGGCTGGTGAGGTACCCATTGTATGGGCAGAAGTGACCCCAGAAGATGGATCTCAGTGTGCTTCCCAATTAGGGATTGACATCAACACAGCTGTGCTGGAAGCTGTTTCAGTGGAGAACCGTAGCAACCAAGAGTCTGGGAAAGTCCCCAGTATGAGGAGAATTCCTCTTATCATCTTCCTGACAGATGGGGAGCCTATAGTCAGCCTGACAACACCCAGTGTGATCCTTCCCAATGTTTGACAGGTCCTGGGCCACAGGGTATCCTTTTTCAGCGTGGCCTTTGGAGATGATGCTAACTTCCCACTGCTGGGACATCTGTCCCTGGAAATCCCAGGTGGGGAGTAAGAGGGGCGGGATCAGCCTGACGAGTACACGAGGATGCTGACGTGACCCTCCAGCTAGAGGGCTTCCATGAAGAGATCTCCATGCCTCTGCTAGCAGATGTGCACCTGGACTACCTGGGTGGCTTGGTTGGAGCCTCCCCTTGGGCCTTTTTCCCCAACTACTTTGGGGGCTCAGAGCTGGTGGTGGCTAGCCAGGTGCAGCCAGGAGAGCAGGAGCTGGACGTCCACCTGGCAGCCCATGGCCCCGAGGGTCAGTCACTTGTGGCCCACCATTGTGAAGGAGTCACAAACAGCAGCCCGAAGGACTTTGGTTGCGGGGCGGGGGGCGGGGGGCGGCGGGGGTAAGGGGGACTCCATGCATCCTGCTTTATCCACCACTTCTGGGCCTATGTCACCATTGGAGAGCTGCTGGGAGCATGTTTCCGTGTCAGTGACATCACCACTCGCCACCTGCTCGCTGCCAAAGTCCTCAACTTATCCCTTGGACACAACTCTGTCACACCTCTGACTTCCGTGATCATGGTGCAGTGCAAGGAAGCCAGTGAGGAGGCTGGGAGACAGTCACCCAACACATCTGCGCCAGGCACTATCACACCGTCCTCCAGCAGAGGCCATGGCCTAAGAACAGGCACAGCACAGCCAGCCTTGATGCCCAAGGTCTCCCTCAAGTCAAGGCCTGTGAAAGCAACCTCAACTATTAGTACCTCTACAAATAAGATGCCCAGTTCCGAGGAGCTGGAGCCACAGAGTCAGAGCTCTAGTTCCCTATCAGCCTCACTCCACTTAAAGCCCCAAACTCCAGCACAGCAAGTTTCTGGTACCTTGATCCAGCCAACTCTCAAGGTGAAACCTGTTGCCCTTATGCCATCAAACTCTACTGTTCTATTGCCTCTGAAGCCCAGCACTCCATCACACCAGGATCTTCATATTGTATCTTCCTTGGATTCTGAGACACACATCCCACCTCTGAATCCTGGCATCCCAAACCAGGCCAAAGCTAGAACTATGAAACATTTTACTCCGCAGCTTCCCATACCCGGTGCTCCATCACAACCTAAATCCAACACACCATCACACCCCCAACCTGGGCTATTCACATCACAGTCACCCAAAGCCTGACAGAGTCCAGATCTGGAATCTCCACACTTCAGATCCTCAAACACTCACCATGCACCAGATCTAAGATTCCTGCTCTCTAGACCCCAAACAACTTGCCACACTCTAGACCTGGAATCCTGTTGCCCAGGAGTCCTAAAATCCCTTCACCTCTTAAACCCAGTGCATCACCTCAATAAACTTCCACAAGCTTATCATTTCCCAAGCTTGGAATCCCAACCCCACGTACACTGAAAACCCTGCCATTCCCTAGACTTGTCAAACCCAGGCCCCCACCTCCTCAGAGCCTTGGCACATTCCCAAACACGGTCTCAAGTCCCAAGGGTCCCAGCAGTAACATGACTGCCTCTGTCCTTGGACAACTCCTCCCCCCTCCCTTTACCCCAAGGATGCCCTCTCTGCGCCTACTGGAAGACTCTGGCATCAGCAAGATCTGCCACTTGGGCCCCAGAGCACCAGGCAAGTTCCGGGACCATAGCCAGGAGCCCCAACAATTGCCCCACCCAATGGCTCCAGACCTTTGCCAGAAGGCAGACTCCCAAACGTGCCAAACTTGCTGCCTTCCAGCACCCTACTTGAGGCCATCAGTGTTCTCCTTCTCCCACAGGAAGTAGAGCTGCTGTCTGAGTCAATGATGGAGTCCAAGCTCATGGAGTCCTTGAACCCACCAGCTTTCCATACCTTTTTCCCTCCTGACAAAGATGGTGAGTGCCATAGACAAGATGTCAAGCTATGGTGGGAAGGTAGGAATGGAGAGCAGCAGGAGCTGGGCGTCTACAAGGCATTGCAGGTTCTCCTGATAGTCCAGAGACTTACTTGCTTGATTGCTTTGGAACTTTGGACTAGTTACTTAACATCTCTGGGCCACAGGACATAGGCACAGAATCTGAAGCTTTGGGAGATAAGACTGGCAAGGCTGAACAGCAACAAACCGACCAAGCTGTAGCTTTGACATTGTTGGAAAGGTGAATTGCTAACGGTTCCCAAGCAGGGGAGGGATGTAGGAGTGTAAATTGGAGTTCTGCTGGGAAAGGCACATCTGATTGGTCTTAATTGGTCCTGCTTAACAAGAGGGGTATAAAAATTTGTGAAGATGATGATACACTTAAATTTCCCAAAGACTATGAAGGAATAACATTTCTGAGCTCTTCCTACATGCAGGTACTTGTTTACATATTGTGCTTGTAGTCTCTCATGTAATCCCAAGAAACTCTTAATATACACATTTTACAAACGGAGAAACTGAAGCACGCAGAGGTGAAGTAACTTGTTCAGTGTCACACCACACAGCTAGTCAGAGATGTGAAGCAATACAATCTGGACCCCAAATAAATGTGCTCTTACCACTCCACTGTTATGCCTTCTTAAGGGAAGCTGTGATGTTTCCTGGGTGACTTTGTAGGGCAGGGTTGGGTTGAGGGTGGCTGTAAGTCACAGGGATGCAAATTTGGGCATGTTGTCCTCAACACACCCCTCTCCCTCACCTTTCCCCAATATCCTGTCTATCTCTGATTCCTGGTAATGTTACCTCTACTATATTTCCCAAATCCTCTCACTTCTCACAGCGCCAATTGTCACTATCCTAGGATAGTCTACTGAATCTCATCTAGGAAACTGTTCCAGCCTCCCCTCTGGTCTTCCTGCTTCCTCTGCTGTCCTGCTACAGGCCATTCTCTCCCTGCAGCCAAAGGAGTTTTTTAAAGGCACAAATCACTTCGTATTCCTTCTATAATTAATACCGCCCCCCCCAAGGATTTCCCATCACATCTGCAATGAATTCCAAAGTCCTCTTCATGGCTTACAAGTTCCTGCATAATGTGCTCCCTGCCCCACACTTTTCTGACCTCAACTCCTCCCACTCTTCCACTCATTCTCTACGCTCCTTCTATAGGCACCAGCCTTCACCTCAATCAAGGGCTGTTTTTCAAGTTAATCCCTCTGCTTGATATTTGCCTGGTGTGCCTTGCCCTGCTCCTTCCTACTATCCTCATTCCTTCTATTGTCACTAAACCTCTAGCTTATGCCTTAGGTCTCAGATCAGATCCCCTTACCCAGTGTCTTTCTTCAGGTCATCTCAAGCCTCTATTACTCCCATAGTCAGTCAGGTATATTTTTGCTAAAATATTTATCACCATGCATACTTTTACGGCTTAATTCATCTCCACCTCCTCCACTGAACCATGAGCTTCACCAGGTAGGAAACCAGGCTTGTCTTTTTCACCACCCGAACCTTGGTGCCTAAGCACTACCTGAATGAGTAGATAAGGAAATCAATGTGCAAATGCTATGAGGAAGAACTCTGAGCATACCTGAGCTTGAAAGACTAAGAAACCGTGACTAACATGAGGTATCAGGCATGAAAATGGGAAGGTCAGTTAGAGAAGCCAGTGAGAGCTCTGTTAGTCAGAAGGAAGGTGGGCCCTTTGGGTGGGTACAGGGTATCTTCGCCCCAGGAATGTGAAGGATTTCTCTCAATTCTTTGTGTTTGGCAGGAAGTCCACACTGGGATGGTGATTCTGAGGAGATGCTGAGAGGGCCTGGCGACAGAATGGAATCTCATGGAAGTTCTGTGAGGCTAGCAAAAGGTGAGTTAGGCACTCTCCTGTCAAAGAGCCCCTGAGTCTTCATTTCCACCCAATTAGGATTCTCATTGAAACTGTGGAGGCCCAGAGTAGGGGTGATATGTTAGTTTTCTGCTGATATGTAACAAATTATCACAAATTTAGCAACTGAGAACAACAGCCATTATCTGTGTCCATTTTTGGCTGCTCTAACAATGCCACGGAGTTGGTAATTCCTAAAGAATAAAGGTTTACTCATCTCACAGTGCTGGAGGCAGGGAGGTCTGAGGCTCAAAGCCTGCATCTGATGAGAGCCTCCTTGGTGGGATGAACTCTCTGCAGAGTCCCAGTGCCTCTCTGCAGGGGCAGTATGTGGTGGAACAGAGCAAGGCAGCCAGAATAGCTTGCTTTTGTTACAAAGTCACTCCCTTGATTATCAATCTGTTGACTGAGCTGGCCTTGAAAGAACCAAAAATTGATCTTTGGTAGTCAAGGAAAAGGAAAATATTCCAGGTGGCCAGAAAAACAGGAACAAACAGTCACTCGCCAAAGAAGGCACACACTCACGAGGATGATCGTCGGTTCAGTTGAGCTGGAGCATAAAGACAAGATTGAAGAGCCAGGCGGGGGCTAGATTCCAGAAAAGCCTCAAATGTTGTGCTCAAGAATTTGGCTCTTACCTGGGAAGAGGTGGTTTAGAGGCCATGGAGGTCTTACAGTTCCTAGGAATGTGTTTTAGATCACTCCCTCACCAACTCAGGCCCTCTCTCTCCTTTGCAGGCAGTTTGCCAAATATCTTCACCTTCTCATCCTCTGGTAAGCCAGCCACCCCATGGCCTTCCTGGTTGAGTACAGGACAGTTTGTGCACTGGGACTGGGGCCAGGCTCGCTCTGGGGAAATAGACATGGCCTCTTCCTTTCTCCTCCTCCCCGCCTTCCCCTCTCCTCACTCCCATTCCATCCAGGGTCATAACCTCAGAGATGCATCTCCTGCTTTTGCACTTTGTGATCCACATCCCACACTCAGGGAGGATCTGCTTCACACTGGATGGACATCCAGAGGACCTGCTGCAGCTTATAGAGGACCCAAAGACAGGTGAGAGCCCCAAGGACTCCATCTTCACACAACACCACAGCTGAATACACTCGCGTCAATATTCCAGACCCTTCGCACCTCACTAACACACAAGAACACACTTGAAAACATATGCAAATACACCCAGATAAACAGCAAGATTCTCGATGATACATACACATCAGAGCATTACAGTAAATCGTCTTGAGACTCCCCCACACCACGAATATGCACCCAGACACAGCATGACACAGAAGACATGCCCCGATGCAAACAATAACAGGCACATCAAAACACTCAGACAGGGGCCGGGGATTTAGCTCAGTGGTTCCGCCTGCCTCGCAAGCGCAAGGACCCGTGTTCGAACCCCAGTACCAAAAAAAAAAAAAAAGAAAAAAGAGAAAAAAAACACCACTCAGACACACAAGCACTGATACCCTCAGATTCATCTTGGTCCCTAGGAATTCAGCACACACAGGGAGCAGCCATTTTTTGCTTCTTTTACACGTATGAAACATACTGGTGTACAGCAGTACCCACCAAGATATACATTGACACACATTCAGACACATACAACACACAACATATACTATTGCATCACGGTACAGAGCAGCAAAATATCCACAGGGACACATAAACATACAACTGAAAAAATAAACAGCAACTCTTACATGCCACCTTCTTCAAATATGCAGATGCACGGTTATGCCTGCACAGAGATGATCATCTGAATATTGCTAAACACACAAATTTACCCACTCAAAGGCAAACACGTACACATATACATGCAAAAAGCCACACTGGGGTGAGCATGTGCGCACATACTACATGACCCTCCCCACAAACACTGGCTAGGGTGGATCACGGTGGAAGCATTTTCTCTCAAGAGCTAGCCCTTTAGCCACAAATTTGCACTACTTCATCTTAGACCCTGGGCGCCAAGATCTCATCCCTGCCTGTGCTGTGATTGACTATGTGAATGCCCAGGTGAAAGCCTATGCTCTGGGCCAACACCTGCCCACCCTCCCACACGCCTATGTCTACATGTGAGTGGACAGCTGCTTGGGACACCACCACCAAGACCAGGCCACGAAGGCCAGACTCTCACCTACGTCCAGATCATCACAGTCACTGCAGACAAACCCCGGGCCGACATTATCACCACCAGCCATATCTGTGGTGCCATATCTTGTTCCTGCCCTGGGACCAGCCTGCGCAACTAGAGCTCCCCGTGGCTGCTGAAGCCCACCTCACCTTCCGTCTTGGACCCTACCTTGAGTTCCTCATCCTCCGGCGCTGCTACAGGCACCGCAGCACCCTACAACTACCCTGCTTGGGATTCTATGTGGCCAGTGGCTCAGGCCTCAGTCCCACAGCCCACACCTGATGGAGAAGTGCTGCTGAGGCAGAAACGAACCAGGGAACACTAGTCCCAACAAAGACTTTTGCCAAGAGGAAAAGTCGGTGGGGCTCAGCACCCTATATTCCTAATCTCAGAAGGAAATCAGAGCCAAGCTCTGCCCTTAGGGAGCTCCCGGTCTGGGTAAAGGAAAGATCCAGATAAGGACAGTGATCACAAAGAGGGATCAGTGCTTGACAGGAGGCATCCCCCGGCATTAGAGAAACAAAGAGTGGGGGACCTTGCCTAGGCTCAGAGCTCAAGAGGACAGACCTCTTGGAGGAGAGAGAGCCACCCGTACTGCATACGACTGAGAAATAATGTGGAGGAAAGGAATGGACATTGGAGGAGCTGGAACTGGAGTGGTCAGAATTGAGTGCCAGGATGAAAATTTTGACTTTATCCTGAAGGCAACAGGGAGCCTTTGCCCCTGAAAGATTATAAGCACAAGAAAGTGTATTGTAAAGCCCCTCTGGATCTTTATCTGCCTGTGAAAGGGGATTGTAGGAAGCCAGACCATAGGTCAAGAGACATCGTCAGAACCTGAGGCAGAAGCCCACACCAAAGTGTTTGGGCAGTGCCGATGGGTTAGACAGATGTTTTCACCTCCTCTGGCTGTCCCGAACCTGTTCTCTCCTTCCCTCCAGTCTGCTCTAATTTCTTCAAGCCCGGCTGCTCCCCTTCCTCTGTTATCTCATCAACCTTGCCTCTCTACTTCCATACTACACTCCTATTCCAGCTGGCTCCTCCACATTGCCCATAACGTCCGGCCTCTTCCTTTCTCCAGGCCTTTGTTGACCCTCCACCCTCCCACTTCCCCCCCTCTATTTCCCGCTTGAGGCTCCCCTTGGCGCTCTGAACAGGAGCTCAAGACACTAACCTGACTGGTACTGCACCTCTCTCCCACCAGGGCAGTTCCAGCACACAGACATCCAGCTGATGACAGGGCCTACCGGGCCTGGCCTGCGGAGACACCACAGGCCAGACATGTCTGTGGTTCTAGGCAAGAGGCTGCTGAAGGACCCACCAAGGCGGCTGCCCCTACTGGGCTTCCTGCTGGCCAGGGAAGCACTCCCATGTAAAGCAGTTTCTGGGCCAGCCTCACCTGGCCCGTGTTCTGTGATGCCTCCTGAACTCCAGAGCAGGAGATGTGAATTTGGAAGATCTAGAGGCCAGGGCATGGGGTGAGCCTAGGACAAGGACCCACGCATGTGGAGGTACACGTAGGGACACAAATTCACACATGTGCTAATGGGCACCTATGCCAGGAAACCCAAACATACAGATGTGCAGATCTGTGGACCTATAGGCTTAAGGACCCCCGTTTCCTCACAGGCCCTCCTATCTCCAGTCTCTACTCCCTCCAAATCCATACTCCACAGCAGCCTTGGAAGTGACTTTCTGAAAACAAAAAACTGACTGAGTCACTCACAAGTCCTGCTCACAACTTTTCTTGACCCCCATGGTGTATTTAAGGATCTCAGAGTTTTCCTAACAAACCATGCTCTCTCCCACCACTGGGCCTTTGTATGTATTTTTCCTTCTGCGTGGGACATTTTTCTTTTGATTCGTGTGGGAAATTTAACTCATCCTTCAAGTCTTAGTGCCTCTAAGAGGAAGCCGTCCCTGAGCCCTTCCTTAGATTGAGTTTGGTCCCTTCTTTCATGTTCCCACAGTCCCCTCCCATCTCCTCCAAGCTCACATCACTTACACTGTATAATAATCATCTGGTTACCCACCTGGACTCCTGATTTATACTGTAAGCTCTTCCAGGGAAAAGACATTTTCTGAATCATTTATGCAGCCCCAGTGCTGGCACACAATAGGTGCTCAGTAAATATGCTCAAAGAATGGATAAATGAATGAACAAACTCGTGAACAAAAAAGGCTCCTGTGAAACAGCAGCACGCATATACGTACACATACTCACAACCAAAGACACAGGATCACACAAAGAAAGACAGCAACAAAGACATAGACATGGAAATACAGGGACAGAGACTTATGGAAACAAAAGACACAGAGATCTCAAAACACAGAAACATAGACATAATAACACACAAACATACAAAGAAAGGGACAGAGAGCCAGAGTGACAGCATCAGAGACATAAACCTAGAAAAATATAAACAGATGCTCCCCCCCCCTTTTTTTTGGTTTTTATTTTTTATTAGAACATGTTTGCATTACATAACGGTTACATTCATTGCAGAGTTGGAACAGAACATGTGCATAACAGGTCTTAATTTTGTTTTTTATTCCCCTTTCCCTCCTTCCCTCCCCTTGATCCCCTTCCCATTTGATTTTTTTTTTTTTTTATTACCAGCGATCGAAACTCGGGACCTTGTGCTCGTGAGGCAGGCGGCGGTGGAACCACTGAGCTAAATCCCTGGCCCCCCTCACTTCCCATTTGAAAAAGATCTCATGCTGGACCTTGGTGTCCATGTGATTTTGACTTTCTGTCCCAGTCACAAAGAAGCAAGGAGACAAAACCTAGGTCACTCAGGTCACCCAACTAAGGTCATCCAATGGTTAATGTGATGACACTAAGACATAAAAACATACAAACTAAGATAGATGATATATATATATATATATATATATATATATATATGGAGAGAGAGAGAGAAAGAGAAAGAGAGAGAGAGAGACAGACAGAAACAAACAAGCAGAGAGATCGAGTCACACAGAGATATGGGGAACACAAAGGCAACCAGGTAGACCATGGTCCAAGACACCAAGGACATAAAGGTATAAACAGACAGACACACCAACACACTTACTTGAAGGAGCATGCGGGAAGAACACAAAGACACAGGGCCAGGGACATACAGGGATGTAGAAATAGATGCATATTAGAAATAGACAGACTCATATTTGGTGATGAAGACTCGGGCACAAGACAGACAGAGAGGATGATATTAAGAGTGAAACAGATTTGTATAGGCATACACAGAAGTATACACTAAGAGAAGCACAGCTACGTATATTCAGCGATCCAGAGGCAAACACAGGGAGACTCAGACACTTGAAGGGTGACGAACACCAGTAAAGAGATAGGGATCTGGCCAGATAACAGACATAAGGATAGGCAAGGTGCAGACAATGGGTACAAAGAGAATATTGTGACATAGTGACAGTTAACGACACAGGAATACAGAGACGGAGACACTAGAACAAGGAGGCATGGGAATGGTTCATGTTTCCTGTACAAAGGTACAGGTTAGACACAGGGACAGAAACACGGGAACACATCTGGAACAAAGAAACCCAGATGCACAGAATATAATCAAATAGGCAGAAATACAATAACAAGGAAATCTCTCTAAAGAGGCAGGGGTACAAAAACACAGAATCAAGGTGGCACCCAGTGACACCAGAAATAGTGCACACAAACAGGCAACCAAAGCCACAAATGAAAGGATGGCGACACTGAATTCAACAGAGACATAAAGGGACATAAAGACAGTGGCTCAAAAATAAAAGCCATGGATGTAGACACCTGTCTTAGTTACTTTTCTCTCCTTGCTGAGACAAAATACCCAACACCCAAAGTTAAGGGAGGAAAGGTTTATTTAGCTTACAGTTCCTAGAGGTTTCAGTCCATAATTGGCTGGCTCCAAGGCAGGATGGCAAGACAAAGGGGCTTTACAGAGGACAAACAGTTTATGGCACCCTCAGGGTAGGTCTTCCTGTCCCTTAATCTTATTCAGACTTCTTAGGGCAGGTAGCACTCACACCCTTAATCCTAGTGGCCTTGGGCCTAGGATTACATGAATCAGTCACACACTCCAGATTTGGCCACCGCTGAAAGAGCCCCACTTAAAACCACATGAGGCTTTGTGGGGACATCTAAACACGGGGCCGTGACAACACCAGGCGCAAACAGAAAAGCAGGGACACAGAGGTGACAGTCAAATCAAAACAAAACCAGAGACATCGTGAGACAGCAAAAGAAACAGATGCAGAGACACCCAGACACACCAACCCTTTGAAACACCAACATATTCACGAAGACCCGGGGGACTAAGAGAGACATCAAGTAACAAAACAACTTAAGATGAGCCACAGTAACAAAGAGAAACAGTAATGCACCGACACTGACAAAATATGGGAGGAATAGGTAGAGATGAAGATAAGTGCCAAAACACAGATGGAGACAAGGTCATGGAGAACAAAGTTCTGGAGATGCACAGACTTAAGGACTCATCAACACTAGGTGCAGGGAAGGAGGCATATGCAGATCCATGAGCATACAGACATTGGAACACAGAGGCTCAGGGACACATGTATATTGGATCACCGACCTTCAGGGACATACAGAGACTTGGTGATGCAAAGAGACAGAAACAAATAGACAGCTGAACACAAAAGTCTATGGGTACCCACACAGAGGGACACATAGCTACTAGGTCACATGTAAGGACCAGAGAGACATGTAAGGATTCAGGGCCATACAGACTTGGGGATATATAAAAATTCGAGGACACAGAGATTTTGAAACATAAAAATACTCAGGGATGTGTAGAGTATCATGGACAGATAAGGAATCGAGAACACACAAAAGCTCAGCCATGTGCAGAACAAAGACACATGCACGCACACACAGGGACACACACAGACACACACACACGCGTGTGTGCGCTCAAGCACATAAGCCCAGTGGATGCTCAGACATACAGATCCATGGTCACATAGAAACTGGGAGACAGAGACACTCGAACAGAGGTTTGGGATATAAAAAAAACCCTCAAATATATTCAAAGATGAGGATGCCCAGACGCTAAAACACAGACGTCATGGACAATGAGGCAAAGACAGAAGTAAGGAATACAGCGTCTTAGTCACAACCAGAGAGAATATACAAGCACCAAAACACAGAGACTTATAGGATGCATGACATAGGGATGCATGAAGAATGGGACACAGAAACTCACAGACTTAACAGAGAACCAAGGACATACAGATACTGGACCACAATATACAAAGGAAGCCACAGACACTCAAACAAAGAGACATTGGGACATATAAACTGTAGGAAATTGTAATATATAAACCTTGAATTCCAGCCAGACACTTGCCATACAGATATTAAGGTGGATATGGGCAAAGGGAACCATAGGCAACTGCTAAAACACACAGATAGGTGCACGAACAAATACTTAACACCCTAACACCAGAACAGATGTCAGACATGCAGGAACACTGGCACACAGAACCAATGGGAAGAGATCCTGGGATACATAGACAGAGGGATGTACAGAACCTGAGACGTGACTTAGGAAAGTGGAGTACGGAATCTGAACCACACAACAACTGAAGCTCAGAGACAGAGCAAGCAATGTGCTAATGCTGGAACACACAGATGCTGAGACACAAAGACAAAGGACGTAACAATCACTGAGACACACAGACACTGAAATTCACTGTGGAACAAGCAAACACTGGAATATGTGTGCACTGAGGTACACTGACACTGGGGCACACAAAAGTCGGACACAGTCTGAGATATATAATTATTGAAGCATACACTTACAGACATGGAATAACACAGAACTCAGAGACATTGTGACACATAAACAGTTGGAACACAGATACGGAGATACACATGAATCCTGAAACTAAGAGACACAATACAACCTGTAGGTCACCAGGGTATGCAAACACTGGAACATACAGAAACTGAGGAACTCAAACACTGGGACAGATACTGAGATGTGTGGACACTGGAACAAATAGGATATAAATAGATGCGGGGACATGCAGGCATTAGAGTACAGAGAGGCTGTGATCTACAGACACTGGGGAATATACGCTGTGACACACAGTCATTGGAACACATAAACAGCAAGCGCAGACACTGAGACTCATAGACATTGGTACATAACCGGGGGTAAAGACAGAAATTGGAACTTATAGATGTTGGGGTACATAGGCACCGGGATACAGAAACATTGAGCTGCATCTATATTGGAACACATCCCTGACACATACACACACTTGGATGGACAGAGACTCTGGAGGATACAGTCACTGAGACACTCAGACGCTGGGAAATGGAGACATTGATGCACAAAAACTGAAATAAACACGGAGACATACAGGCACTGAGATGCACACTGACACCCACAGACATTGTGTCACACAGATGCTGGCACACACAGACTCTGGGGTACTCATAAACTGGGACATACAAACACTGAAAAATATTCACACACTGGAATACAGTCACTGGAGCACACAAATGCTGGGACATACAAACACCGGGACATACAGACACTGGGAAATGCAGACACAAACAGAAACTAGGATACGGAAACCAAGGCACACAAAAACACCGAACCACATAGGTACAATGCAACATGCTTCCTCTTGAGCACACAAACACTGGGATGTATAGAAACTGGAGTAAACGGGAAATGGGATATGCTGTATCAGAAATAGAGATACTAGGACATATGTAAACACTGAGCTATACAGACATTGGCACTCCAGACACTGAGACACACAAATGCTGGGGCAGCAATCATTGGATACGAAGACACTGGGACATACAGACAGTTGAATATGGATACATATACTTACATGCCACTGGCACTGAGATATTGAGACACAGGGATACCGATACCGAGGAACACATAGCTACTGGAACTAGAGACAATGCAACATGCTGCCGCTAGAATGCACGGACGGTGAGACACATTGACGTGGAGAAACACAGACACTGAAACATCGCAAGCCCAAAGACACATAGACAGTCGAACACAAGGAAGACACTCTGAATCACAGACACTGGGGTACACTGACATTGATATACACAAATGCTGGTACCCAAAGACTGGGATCACACAGACACTTAGAACTGAGACATCTAAAGACGCTGTGACATAGAGATACTGGGACATACACAGACACTGGGACACAGAACACTGCTACTTAAGGATATAAAGTTAAACATTGTGAGATATACGTTTGAGACACATAGATACTGACACATTCAGAACTGGGATAGATGAAGAAGGAATCACACAGACACTGCCGTACAGAAATGGAGGCACACAGAAACAGAAGCTGAAAGACACAATGCTACATGCTGACACCTGGTGCACACTGATAATGAAAAACATGATACTATGACGCACGGAGACCCAGAGTCACACAGGCACTGGGACACACAGACCCAGGCACAAGTGGTCACTGAGAAATACACACACCGTGTGACTCATAGCCCAAGGGACACCCAACATCGGGATCCAAAATCACTGGGCCACGCATACACTAAAGTACACACACAGGCACTGGGATGCCCAGAACCTGAGGAAGACAGACACTTTGATGGAAATACACTGAGAAATATAGACACAGGGATACACATTCATTGAGACACATATTTGGGACACAAACACCGTCACATAATACATTTCAGAATACATAGACTCTCGAGCATAAAGATGCTAGGATGCACAGACATCAAGAAACACAGGCATTGGGATATACAGATACAGGGGCACAAAAACACTGGGGAACACAGGCACTGGGACAGAAAAACTGAGGCACATACACACACGGACCCACAGAGACTTCAAGACACACAGACACAGACATACAGTCATTGGGAGACATGCAACTCTGGGACATATAAACAAGATACACAGACACTGGGAAACAGGCGGTAGGATATACAGAAATGGAACATGTTAGTGGGACACATAAACCCCAAGAACATGTGGTCAACAGACACGTGCACTGTAACACACAAACACTGGAACACGGAGCCACTGAAACATACAGACTGAGACAAATGATTGTTGGCACATATCCAGACAAATAGTTGTTGGCACATATCCAGACACTAGGAAACAACAGACACTAAGATGCACAGGCTCTTGGACATATTGAAACAGGAAAACCAAAGGTACTGAGATATACATGGACTTTGAGACACACAAACACTGTCCAAAACAGTCACTGAGACGTGCATAGACACTGGGGTGCAAAGATACTGGCATCTACACCAGTGCCAGGAAATACAGATGATGAGATATACAAATACTGAGTCTAAGACATGGAGACAGTCGGGCATAGAGAGAAACTAGGACACACAGTGGCTGAAACACAAAGACACAGAGAAGCTGAAGCATACTGACATTTGGACACACAGTCACTGGGATACACTCAAGCATTGCAGCACTAAGATACTGGAACACAAAGACCTTGGGATACACAAAGGATGGAACGTGCAGACCATACAGTACAAAGACGATGGAATACAAAGAATCTGAGTTGCTCCTGATGCAAGTTCTTGCTGACCCAGAGTGCTTTACTGCTGGCAAAGAGGAGGAAAGGAAAAAAATAGGGGAGGAAAGTACTCAACCTGAGTCCTGAGACAGAAGAGGGCATGGTAGTGTTCTCCATGAGGAGAAAGGGGGGTAGAGAGGAAGGTGGATGCCTGGGGAAACAAGTGAAGTGGTGTGAGAAATGTGAGCTTTCTCCTGGGGCCAGCAAAACTGGGGTAGTCTAGGGCAAAGGATGGAAGTGTTTGGAGCCAGATAAGGAAGAGGACAGGAGAAAGGAAAAGGAGAGGGCTTGCAAGGGTGTTCGTGGATGGGACTAAACAAACACAAAATCTCCATCTTCAGCTCACATGTACTCTCTTCATTCATTCATTCAACAAACTTTCGTCACAGTCTTCCTCTGCGCCTACCCCTGTGCTAGGCTCTCTGAACAAAACAGACAATGTGACCAGGATGATACAATGTGACCAGTGCTAGGGTATAGGTAAGTGAAAGGGTCCGTGGGAGCCCCCAGTGCTCAGGCTGTCCAGCCCAAGAGTCAGGGCAGGCTCTCCATAGGAGGCAAAGAATTAGTCAAAGAGAAGACAGTGGCAGGGAAGAATATCTCAGATATAAACTTTATCTTGAGGAAAGGCTGAAGAGTCACTCTTTTGTTCACTTACTAATTCTATTAACATTAGTGAGCACCTAGTATGCACCAAGTACTGCGCTAGACAGTGAGGATTCAGCAGTGAGAAGCTGGACATCATGCATGCACTCATAAAGTTTTCCTTCTACAAGAGAACAGGTGACATTGCCAAATTTTGTGCATGGAACAGTTCCGCATAGCAGGAGTACAGAAATTGAAGGTGAGAGAGGAGGATGAGAAGACATGTGAGAGGAGACAGAAGCCAGGTCATGGAGGTTGTTGTGGGCCATGATATTTGGTCTAGAACAGAGGCAATGTGTTGGAGAGTTGAGGCAATTTTGCAGAGATAATAAACAGGTAGAAGCTGTCATGATGAGTGACTTGATTGGGGGTGAGGGAGAGAAAGGAGTCTAATGTGACTTTCACGTTTATTTCTGGCTTGGGTAACTGAGTGTTGGAGGCATTTCCTGAGACAGGGGATGCGGGAGAAGAAGCAGGCTTTGATGAGGAGACTATATTGATTTATCTGTGGGCCACTCAAATATTTACTCACTAATTGACCTCATCTCTTCCCCAAGCCTTTTGAGAGTTCATAGATCTCTTTATTAGGATGCTTTTGATTGCAAATAATGGAAAATTCAAATCCAAGTGCCTTCACAAAGGGAGGTATTGGCTCACATAACTGAAAAAAATTACAGAAGTACTGTGGGCTTCCAGCTGCTTACTGATGTCAGGAAGGATCCAGTTTCTCCTCCTCCCCCTCCCCCTCCTCCTCTTTGTTCTTTTTCTTTTCTTTTCTTTTCTTTTATTAGTGTATATTTGCAATACAGAATAGTGATGTTTGTTTGGGGGAATTAGTACGTGCATACAACATGCCTTGATCATTTTTGATTCCCTTGACTCCTATTTTTTCTTACACCCCCATCCCTCTGTTCTGCTTCCCCAATCCCAAAAGTCTGCTTTCTTGTTTCCTACCATCTCTCCTTTATTTTATACGTTTGTTTACTTACATTTTAGTTTTCTCATATAAGAGAAACCATGTGATATTTAACTTTCTGTGTCTGACTTATTTTACTTGACATTATGGTCTCAAGTTCTATCCATTTTGCTGCAAATGATATTCCATTCTTCTTTATGGCTGAATAATATTCCGGTGTGTGTGTGTGTGTGTGTGTGTGTGTGTGTGTGTGTGTATATATATATATATATATATATATATCACATATTCTTCATCCATTCATCTGGTAAGAAACATCTAGGCTGTTTTTCAGGGCTTAGCTATTGTAAATTGTGCTTCTATAAACGTGAGTTTTCATATATCACTATAGTATGATGTCTTTAAATCTTCCAGGAATATACCCAGGAGAGGTATAGCTAGGACACATGAAATTTCTATTCTTAGTTTTTTTGAGGTTTCTATACTTCTTTTACTAGTTTATGTGCCCACCAACAATGTAGGATGGTTCCTTTCTGGCCAGCATGTGTTACTTTTTGTGCTGTTAATGATAACCATTCTGAGTGGGGTAAGATGGAATCTCAGAGTTGCTTTAATTTGCATTTCCCTAATGCCTAAAGGTATTGAACATTTTTCTGCTGTACTTATTGGCCATCTGTAGTTTTTCTTTTGAGAATTGTCTATTCGCTTCATTTGCCCATTTTGTGATTGGGTCATTTGTTTTGGGGGAGGGTTAATTGGTTTTTGCGTTCTTTATATACTCTAGATATCAGAATAGCCAGTAAAATAGGTTTTTTCCCATCCTATATGGTATTTTCACTCTATTGATTGCTCCCTTTGCTGCGCTGAAGCTTTTTAATTTGATATAATCTCATTTGTTCTTGTTGGTTCTTGATATTATTTCCTGTGCTATAGGAGTTCTGTTCAGAAAGTCTTTGCTACAGCTTCGAGTGATTTCTCTATGTGATCATCTAGCAATTTCAAAGTTTCTGTTTTTCTAAGTTTTTGACCTATTTTGGTTTGGTTTCAGTAAGGGTGAAGGACAGGGATCTAGTTCAGACTTCTGCATGTGGATATCTACTTTTTACAGCATTATTTGCTAAAGAGATTATTTTTCAAAAACGCATGTTTTGGGGCCCTTTGTAAAATTCCAGACAGCTGTAGATGCGTACGGTTATTTTTTTGTCCTCTGTTCTATTCTGTTGGTCCACTTGTCTGTTTTTGTGCTAGTACCATGTTGTTTTTGTTACTTTAGCTTGTGGTATAACTTGAAATCCAGTATTGTGATGCCTCCAGCTTTGTTTCTGTTGCTCGGGATTGCTTTGGTTATTCTGATTTCATATGAATTTTAGGATTGCTTTTTCTAGTTTAGATCCAGCTTCCTTCTATCTCTCTATTCTGCCTTCCACAGAGCCACCCAATCTTGGGATATGGGGTTGTGCTAACTGGCCTAGGGCAAATGTAGGTCCATTCTTGAATCTAAGGTTCATGTCAATCCCTCACAACTCCATATAAGGTTGCTACATATTAGATGAGGGGGGAAATGGATGCTGGTTAAATCGCCAGGCACAGATAAAGGGTTTGGCTATTTTAAAAGACCATAATCCAGGTCAAAAGAATAAGTAGCCAGTAATGATAAAGTAGCAATTGCACGAGAAGATCCAGGCAAGATAATGCTATTGCAATGCAGCCAAAGAGCTTGAGGGTTTCAGAAACCTGGCCCAGAATGCCAGCGTAGTGATGATTTTGAAGGTGATCCTCACGTACCTGGTTCCTCATAGTAACCACTGACTGTTGTCATAACAGTCATATTCCCTCCCTCTTTTATGTGAGTCAGGTAGAATCTGCAGTTTGGCAATCCAATTAATAATAGAGGATAAAAGTGTGGCCAAGAGACTGTGCATGATCTATTCTGGAGGATAAAGCAAGACAATGACAGAACCAGGACTAGAATCCTGGAAATGTCAATTCTTTGTTGTAAGCAAAAGAAGTTAAACCAGATGTTTTAGGCAGAAAAACATTTGACAAACACATACTAAAGAGCTCACAGAGTCTGAAAGGGCTCGAGAATCAGGTACAGGGACAACATACCCCCAAAATAATGCCCAGAATCCCACCTCAGGAGTTCCCCAGAAAAAACACTGACTGTGGTGCTATTAGGAACTAGACGCCACCACGTGTGGTGCCCATATCCCTGAAGCTGAATATCTGCGCTGTCTCTGGAAACCAAGTGTAGCTTCTGTAGCTGCATTCACCGGTCACCAAAAGAGATTCCATGCAGTTCTTCTTCCTTAAGCATTAATTCCTGATTCTACGGGATACATTAATCTAATTGATAGTAACTCATCATGCTCCCAAGCCCTATTTTCAAATGATCCTGGGCAACTGGGCAGCCTTTTCAGCCCTTTCTAGCTTCTGTGGTGGTAGGTGGGCTCTGTCTCATATGACAGTGGATTACCAAGCACAGGAAAGGAATGGGTAACCCAAACTATTAGGGGATACCCACTCTATCATCCTTGTGACCACTCCACCCAGAGCTTCTACAGTGGAGCCACCCAATCTGAAACCAGATGTTCAATAAACTCTTCCCAAGTATGGAAAGCTAGCAACACTGGGAGGAAATGTGAGTGTTGGGAAAATGATATTCACCCTTTCCTCATCCCAGGCTGGCTAGAATGCTTTACCTACACAGTAGCTCTTTGGAGCACCAAATGCTCTGGAGTGAGGTTCAAGACTGGGAGGGCTTACAGAGGAAGTGAGGCTTGACCTGGACCTTCGATGAGAGATAAAAAGACTTCAGAACAAAAGAGAATAAGAAGAAGAAAAGCATTGCATTGCAGTCTCTACCCTTAACTCTTCCTTCTTTTTTGGTCTCTACTTAGTCATGGGCTGTCGGAGTGCCTGTTCATATCGTAGCAAGAAAACTCTTAGGATGCCTAGAGGAAGGTTAAACTAGATCTCAAGAGCCACTCCGGGGCCAGCAGCAAGCACATGGTACAAAAAGCTGGATGGTACAGAATAGAGTGTCCAGCAATGGTCTCTTCTTTCACTGTCACGCACTTGCCTGGTGTGTACACACCACCTCCTTCAACTCTGCTGTATCATCTCAGTTCAGCCAATTCTAAGTCTCCATCTCTTCTTTGTAAAATGAAGATAATCAACTTTATTTTACAAATGTATGAGGATGAAATATACATATATGTGTGTATAGTGCCCGTCTCAATATCCAGCACACAAATGGCATCTGATGCTATTATTCCTTACAGAAAATCAGAGCCAGAAGGAACCACAAAAACTAGCCACTCCAACACCCACCACCTTTTTCAGATTGAGTAGCTGAGGCCCAGAGAGGGAAAAGACATTGCCTAGGATCTCACAGCAAGTAGTGGCAGAGAAAAAATTAGCACCCATTCTCACAGTCCATACTGTGGGGGTAAAGTCAATGGATCGCCCCTCTACTGGGTGTTGGCCTGGCTTCTACAGTTTGTCAATTCATGCATCTAACATTTACAGGAAAACTTCCTTGTGCCAGGCTACTGCTGAACAAGTTTGGGGACCATAGAGCATTTACACTTGACACCTAGCTCTTAAATATTACATGACCTAAGAGAGAAAATGAATAGAGACACAACTGTATAGAAAACATAAAGACTTACATGTATGCCAGGTCGTGAGGGGCTAAGGATTGACTTTGGGTATAGCAACCAATCCCGACACATGCACCCCATGTATATCAAATGACAATAATGTTGTTTGATATGGATAACTGCATTTTCTCGATCTCGTATAAGCTGTAATTAAATTAATCCTGCAGAGAACTGGAAGACCACATTAAGTGAAACAGGCCAGACACACAACGACAAGTACTATATGTTTTCTCTGATATATGGAAATAACAACAACAAAAAAACAACCTGAAATGGAAGAGGGATTTCAGAGGGATGAGGGGACTAGGAAGGGGCCTGGGGGTGAGTAGAAGATGGTGGATGCATATGGTCAATCCACAATCCATGCACATAGGAAAATGTCTCTGTGAAGTTTATTAACTTGTACAATTAATTATAATTTTTAAAACAAAATAAACCTGAAGTTTCAGGCTATGGTCCAACGGTTTCTTTCTACCCAAAGGTAACTACAAAGTTGGGCAAAGTTGATAAAAACAATTTTTTCAGTGCACAAAGGCATTCAACTATTTAAGAAATGTTGATACTTTAAGAACTGTTGCACCTGGAAATGGAGCGGAGGAAATATACGTCCCAAGTTCTGCTTTCACTTTGCTCCTATCCCCACCCCTCAGCCAGGCAAGTGAAGTTCTGCCAGGGTAGTACAGGACATGAGTACCAGCAGTTTCTCTATCACTGTTATGGGGAGCTCCCTCAATTCGAAGCTGTAGGTAAGGCCCATGACCAGCAGTATTGTCAGTGGAAGGGACTGCTTAACGGTGGGCAGGTGAGTGCGACCCCAACAGCTCAGACTCTTACTAGTTTGAAGTTATATGGTTGGGGAAGGCATAAATGTGGGTGGAGCCTGAGGGGTCGGCAGGCCTCCTGCCCACCCTTCAGGTTGCGCCCAAGCACCTAGGAGACTTGCAAGAGAATGTAAAACCTAGACCAGAGTTTGAAACAGTCTGAACTTTGCGGTCACTCCCCTGCACATACACAGATCCACTGGGAAAGAAGGAAGTCTTACTGATTCAAGATGATAGAACACAACCTCTTTCCAATCATTTGCTCAACAATAAGTTGCACAGAAACAAGACTATTACAAGGAAGCTAATCTTTTCTTAAAAGGAAATATTTTTAAAAGAAAATAAACACCAGTAGTTGCATGCCATGGGGTGGGGTAGATAAATAACCAAACACAGTTAATGCTAAAAGCAGCCAAAATAACAAACTGTGGGGGAAATATCACAATCCAGAACTGGTAGCAACTAGTTTGTTAAAAAGAAAGGATTTTTCCCATCAGACAGAGGATTAATACCTAGAATATACAAAGAACTCAGAGAAAATTAGATTCCCGCCAGTGAAAAAACAGGCAACTGAAGTGAATAGACACTTCTCAAGGAGAAATACATATGGCCAATATGTACAGGAAAAAAAAATTCAGTATCTCTGAACAATGGAAATAAAAATAACACCAAGATTCCATCTTACTCCATAAAGACTGGGTATCACCGAGAACTTAAAAAACAATAAATGCTGGTGAGGTTGTGGGGGAAACATGGATCCTTCTACAGTGTTGGTAGGAATGTAAAGGAGGACAACCACTGTGCAAATCATTATGGAGACTCCTCAAAAACTAAACATTGATATTCCATTTGATCTAGCTATACCTCTTCTGGATATCTTCCTGAAAATGTTAAGGACGTTTTATTACAGTGAATACATGCATGCCCGTGTTCATAGTAGCAAAACTCATAATATCGAAATCTTGGAAACAGCCTGTCGACAGATGAATGGATAAAGAAAATGTGGTACATGTACTGAGCCATAAGAAGAGAAGGGTAAACTTGAGTCATTTGTAGGAAAATGGATGCACCTTGAATCCACAATGCAAAGTGACATGAATCAGACAGATAGTTAAGTGTGACATGGTTCCTCTTATATGAGAAACCTGAAGGATAAATAATTTAAAGAGCAAAATAAAGATGATAGGGAAAAAAGAAAACTCTGGAGCTAAAGAACACAATAGGTTTAAAGGAAACATTAATGGAGAAATTCAGTAGTAGATTCGAGATGGCAGAAGAGTCAGTGAACCCGAGGAAAGACTAACTGCAAACCCAATATGAAGAATAGAGAATAAAAGACTGAAGATACGTGAACAGATATTCAAAAGCCTGCAGCTCAACACCAGTCAGACAAAGAAAGCATGCATATTAGGATTTCCAGAAGCAGAGGAGCGAAGGTGACAGAAAAATACTTGAACAAATAATGAAAATTTTCCAAATACCATGAAAAACACTAATTTACAGTTTCAAGAAGCTCAACAAACTCTAAGGAGGATAAATACCAAAGGGTCACACATAAATTGCAGTCAAACCTCTAAAGACCAAAAACAAAGGGCCAGGGATTTAGCTCAGTGGTGCCGTCGCCTGCTCCACAAGCAGAAGGACCTGAGTTCGATCCCCGGTACCAAAAACACGAAACAAAACAAAAAGACCAAAAAGAAAATTATGAAAACAGCAAGAAAATAAAATGTGTAAAGGAAAGAATCAATATTAATAATTGACTTCTCATCGGAAACTTTGGAGGTCAAAAGGCAGCAGAGTGACCTATTCAAAGTGTTGGAATAAAAATAAAGTGATCAAAAATGGTGAATAAAGACATTCTCAGATAAACAAAGATAGTGAATTTATGACTAGCCAACCTTCCCTGGCAGAAGTACTAAAGGGCATGCTTCAGGCTAAGAGGAATGACACCCCAGATGATAACTCAAATCTACAAGAAGAACAGATAAACATGTAGACACATGTATATTTGTAATATTTTGTTCATTTCTTCTATTAACTGCTTTTGAAATCTTAATATTGACTAAATCAACAACTGTGATACTATATTATTAGGTTTTTCATATATGGAACTGAAATAGATATGAAAGTAATAGCAAAAAAGGGAAGGGAGTGTGTGTTTGTGTGTGTGTTTGTGTGCGTGCGTGTGTGTGTGTGTCTGTGTGTGTGTGTTGGGGGAGTATCTATAGGTAGGTATGTAGACCAAACAATTGCAGGATACACACTGTTTTCAATCACATATGAAACACTGTCAAGATAAACCATACTCTAGGCTGTAAAATGAGCCATAATAAAATTTAAAAGTTATGTGTTCATTGTGAGCACAGTAAAATAAACAGGAACCAACAATAGAAAGAAATAGGGGAACTACTCAAATATTTGCAATTTAAAAAACATTCAAAACAATCCAACTTAAAAATGGGCAAATGACTTGAACAGACGTTTTCAAAAAAAAAAAAAAGACACAACAATGGACAGTGAGCATATGAAAAGATGCTCAATATCACTAATCATTAGGGAAATCAAAATCAAAATCACAATGAGATACTCTCTCTCACACATTAGGATGACTAGTGTAACACACACACAAACAAAAATACAAACAACACAGGAAATAAGAAGTGTTGGTAGAGATATGCAGAAATCAGAACTTTTATGCACTGTTGGTGGGAATGTAAAATGGTGCAGCTGGTATAGAAGATACTATAGTGGTTTCTCAAAAATTACAAATAGAATATCAAAAGATCCAGCAATTCCATTGCTGGGTCTAGCCGAAGAATTCAAAAGCAGGATCTCAGAACAATATTTATACACCTATGTTCAAAGCAGTGTTATTTACAATAGCCAAGAGATGGAAACAACTTATATGTCCATTGATCAAGAAATAGATTAACAAAAAGTAGTGTATATGTATAATGAAATGTTATTCTGCAATTAAAAGAAATGAAATACTGATGTATACAACAACATAGAACAATCTCAAAACTATGATAAGTAAAATAAGTTAGATACAGAAGATTGTATACCATATGATGGTTTTCATATGAAATATCAAGAAAGGGCAAATTTACAGATGTGAAAAACAAATCTATCATTGCCTAAGGCGGGAGGTGAAAGTTCCTATTAAATATGCACATGCAGAGGGAACTTTTAGAAGTGATGGAAATGTGCAAAAATTAAATAGCAGTAATGATTACAAAACCTTATAAATTTACTAATTTTTAAAACTTTCCCATTTATAAATTTTAGGGCATGTGAATTATACTTCAAAGTGAATTTTTCAAATGCAAGGCAAAAAATGATCCTGAGACTGCCTGGCTGAATTTTAAAATCAGTAACATCCTAGACAACTAAATCCAGCTGGTTTCCTGTACGTATTCAAATGCATGAAAGTCCTAAGCCTCCACTTCCAGCTAGCTTACTGTTCATAAATTACACCATTCTCTCCAGATCAGGAGCTTCCTCAGTACCCAAGCAAAGGAAGAGCCTCCCAAGCAAAGGAAACAGCATGAATAAAGGTATGTGGGCTGTAAAACGTCTGGAGCAGGAAACATCATCTCCAAGTAGCAAAATGGCAGTGATGATTGACAGCAAAATTCAGCCTCTCCGAGGTCCTGAATCCATTCCAGACACTGGAAAATAGCAACTTTATGAAGAAAAAAAGAGAAATCGATTACTGGGAATTGGGACAGAACTGACAGGAAAATCAGAAGCTACAAAGAAGCTGGGGAGATGGTCCACAATGCACAAGAAACAAAACAAAACAGAACAATCTGGACTCTGTCTCTGGCTCCTGGCTCACAGGGAGGGAGACTTGGCTTCCAAGAAGCCTGGTCAGCACCCAGGGATGGGTGATCCAGAGAGGAATGGCAGTGGAGACCATGGCTTTTATGAACCACAAAAGCAGTGTGGGGTTCTACTCTGATGGTACTCCTTTCACATGGCAGGTAACAGCTGGAAAGGAATTCCAGCACAGGAGCCTAGCACCAGAGAGTGCTTAATCAGGTACCATTTCAGGAAGGGGTGGATTATTTAAACCTGGGACTCAGAACAACTAAAAACCAACTTCAAGTCTCCAAGAGCTACCCTTCCACGGTGAGGAGGGGAGAGACAGTTATGGGAGACTGCCACGGACAGGGTGGGCTACAAAGAGATCCCCTGAGAAAGTTAAGCTCAGGCCACGAAGAACACAGGCCCTGCTCCCTGGAGCGAGAAACCAGGCCCTGCTGAGTTGTGCTCAGAAACAGTTGGGTTTGAAAGTGCTGACATTGAGTAAATTGAACCATTGTACTGCTGCTTCCATCCAGCACAGATCTGAGATCCGAAGGCCTTCCCTATCTACCAACATGAGCAAGGATACAACTTGGCATGGACACTGCCACAGCTTCGGGTAAACAGAGGGGCCTCTGGAACAGTGGGAGCACCTCACAAACCCACAGGCCATAAAGCTAAGCACAGATTGCCATGATTTCCTGGGCTCCAAAACTGTGAATCCTGGAAGAAAACCACCTATTTAAAACTACAGGGAATTTTTTCTCCTGTTTTTGGACTCACTTTTCTTTTCTTTTTCTTCTCTCTCTCTCTCCCTCTCTCTCCCTCCCCACCCCTTCTTCTTCCCTGCTTTATTGGAGTTTCAGAAAAATCTTTGTCCTTCCTTTTTTCTCTTTCATTTCTCTTTTTCTATTGCTTTTCTCTCCTGCTTTTCATCTCCTATTATTTAATTGTTCAGATTTTTCTTCTTGCGTTCTCCCATTTCCAATGGCCTATAACCTTAACCCTATAACCATTAAGGCCTATTAATCTTATGTTACTGATGTTGAATTCTTTTCTATCATTAGTGGAGGCAGAGTTATCACATCAATACATATTATCTGTATGCCAATATTTGGTTTGTCTTTGTGTTTATGCTATAATTGTAGATTTCTTTTCTAAGGGTAAGGGTGGTACCATATTGGTTCTTATGCTATGCCAGTATCTAGCTTGTCTCGGATGATATTACTGTTGCTGATTTACTTGATAGTGCCAGAGTTGCATAGTTGTTGCTCTTCACGGGTTTTCTCTGTATACTGACACCCACATTCTGTTGTGACATTAACAATACTGCAATCCATTCCCAGAGAACTGTGTTCTGGGCCATTACACTGCGTCCCTCACCCCCAAATTAACAGAAGTGGTCGGGTCTCGGGTCAGAAGCAAAGGACTATGGTTATCCATGCCGTGAGTGCATCACTGAAAAGCAGAGTAACAAAAGAGAACTCCATACTAGCAACACAGTCTTTTCACTATAGGCAACCACAACGCTAACCACAAAACTAAACAAAGAAAGAAAAAAACAATAGAAACATGAGACAACAAGGCAGCAAAATGCCTCCCCAAACTCCCAGCTCCCACAAAACTGACTCACGGGGCATAGATGAGGAGGAAAGCAGAAGCCACACGGCTGAATTTTTCAAAAGACAAACACGGGAGATAAAAACAAAACAAAACAAAACCGCAGATCAGTAAGATGCTCGGCAGGCTCACAAAAGATATAACTAATCAGAAATGGAGGTAATAAAACAAAATGTTCAGGGAGCTTACAGAAGAAATTACCAGAAATCCAACTGAGCTAAGCAAAATGATAGAAAACATGAATGACCAGTTTAGCAAAGAATTAGAGTGCATGAAAAGGTTTCAAAGAGAAATGCAGGAGATTAAAAATTATATTGGAAGAATGGGCAGCACAAGGTCCCAATGTAGGGACAGAATATCAGAATTAGATGATAAGGATGACTTCAAAGACCATTTAAGAGATTCCTGAAACGCAACAAGAGAACATCACAAATAGCTCCAACAGCTGCTACACGACACAAAGAGGACTAATATAAGATCAATTGGAATAAGTGAAAAATCAGAAGACAGCACAAAGAGAATTTCAAAAAAAACCTTTTTACAGAAATAATAGCAGAAAACTTTACAAATATGGTCAAATAAGTAAACATACAGATACGTGAGGCATATAGAATACCAAATAGCCACGATCAAAGAAGAATCTCTCCAAGTCACATTATGGTCAAAACCCCCACAAGTCAAACAGCAGGACAGAATCTTAAATGTGTTAGACAAAAGCAATGAGTCACTTATGAGGATAAACCCATTTGAATTACAGTAGACCTCTCAACATAAAACTTAAGGGCCAGGAGAGATTGGAGTGAAATGTTTCAGGACTAGAAGATACCACCTTCCAACCTTGACTTGACATGTCCTGCAAAACTATCCTTCAAAATAGATAGAGAAATAAGATATTCTCATGACAAAAAAAGTTCATGGCTCTAAGCTGGACCTGCTAGGTGAGAGGAGCAGCTAGAAGCTATGCGGCCGTCCCTGGCCCCGCCCACGCCACGGTGAGGTCTGCTTAGCCGTGCTGGCGCCTTTCAAGTCCCAATCCCCCCACCCCACCCCACCCCCGTGCGCCTCTGGCCTTCTGGCTTTTCTGCTACCTGGTCCCACACTACAGAGGCACATGAGATTATAAAGACCCTTGTCCTGAGCGCCACAAGATAGAGCAGAAGTTAGTAACAGAAAGAGGGTTTCTCAGGCTCCTCAATGAAAACTGAAGCTCAGCAGAAAAGCAAAGAGAATCTCTACAATAAAGGCACATCCGACCACTGTACATGGTCTGCTGCTGCCTTGCTGAGACTCATTGACTTGTATATGCACACGGATTCCTATGTGGCCTACTGGGACAGCAGAGACATACCCTAAAGGAGGCCCATAATTTCTATTGCTATTTGCAAAAAAGAAAAAAAACTTTTTTCTCTTATTTTTAATTCTTAATTGTTACTGTTTTTACTCTTCAAATTTTTACTTTTCTTTCTTTTCTTTCTCTCATCTTTTCTTTTTCTCTCTCTCTCACTCATTCTCTTGCTGTCCCACATTGCTCCTCATCTCCCCATTTGTTCCTTTCTGCACTGAAGTCGGATTTCTCCTTTATTGTTCTTTTCTTCTCTTTTTCCTTCTCATCATTAGGTTTAAAGGGAGTAAATTCAGTATCTAGCCTCCCTGTTGCTGTTAGGTGATTCTATTCACATCTTTCTTCTTTCATTCTGCCTTTCTCTCTTGCCTTTAACAACTTCTTAGAGTTTGTGTGATCTTTCTGTGTCTTCTGGCCTCACCGCTAATCTTACATGTACTTTCTACCTGTCCCTCCCTCCCCAACTCCTTTGAACTCCCCACCCTGAAGGGGAAAGATGCTATATTGAAGAGTTTATTCATTATAAACTTATGTTGGGTTGGTCCTCGGTTTTAATTTAACTCACATAGTTAAATGTGATAGATTAACAACTACCACAAATTGTCATTTTCTAAGCTGTGCTTGATGCTATGGTATTGCTGACTATGTCATGTGGGCTAGCATGTTGTGATTGATCTAATTAGTTTTCCTTCGTGGTATAAGGAAAATAAAATAGCCTCAGAGTAATTAGAGTCTCAAAACCCAAACACAAGCTATATCTGGAAGACACCTCTGAAAAGCAAGCATTCCACAAGGGTTTTAAACACAGGCAACAGAGATACCTACATTAAGCAATTTTGAAATATCAACCCAGGAATTAAACCAAGGACAGTACCAAAAACAAAAATGAGAAGGCACTTTAGCAAGGCACAAACGCAGGCTTTCACACCACAAAAGGGAAATTCTGGGGGAAATGAGGTGGAAAAGTCTGACAAGCAACCACCTGGACACCCTGAAGTGATAGCACAGGAAGTAACAAAGCAGATGCACGAGGCTCTAGAAAAATTCAAAGCAGAAATAATCTCCCAGATAAATACAGACATGGTGAGCAGAGTGAAAGACATGATTAGAAGCTCTAGAACAGAAACAGATAAGAAAAGAGATGAGCTCAGAAACATGCTGGAAGCCATGAATACCCAGCATAAGAAAGAAATGGAAAACATGATCGCCCGACATAAGAAAGAAATGGAATCCATGAAACAGATTCAAACGGATATTCAAGACATTAAAAACTCCATTGAAAGCATGCAGAGCAGACAAAGAGAATCTGAAGACAGAATATCAGATATAGAAGACAGCATTGAGGTTAAGGACCATGAAAACAGAGATTTCTTAAAGATAGTAAGGGACCATGAGAAATCAATCCAACAGCTGCTAGATGATGCAAAGAAGAATAACATAAGACTCATAGGAGTCCACGAGAAAACAGGAGAAAGGACAATTGACATAAAAAAAACTGTTCACAGAAGTAATAGTAGAAAACTTCCCAGACAGAGGTAGAGAATTAGATGTACAGATAAGTGAGGCATATAGAACTCCAACCAGCCATGACCAAAAAAGTCTACACCTAGACATATAATAGTCAAGATCCCAGAAACCCAACAGAAGAACAAAATTCTACAGGCAGTTAGAGAAAAGAAAAAAATCACCTACAAAGGAAAGCCCATCAGAATCATGGCAGATTTCTCAACACAAACCCTCAAATCAAGGAGAGCCTGGAGTGAAGTATTTCAAGCCCTAAAAGAAAATAACTTCCATCCTAGACTGTTGTATCCTGCAAAATTACCTTTCAAAATCGATGGGGAAATTAGATACTTTCATGACAAAGAACACCTGAGAAACTTCATGAGCACCAAACCAGCACTCCAAAGAATTTTAAGCAATATCCTAGAAAAAGACAATGAAGATCACAACTCCATGAGGCCCAGCAGAGAGAAGGCACCATGCAAGGTAAGACACTAAAGTGAAAGGGGGGGGGTTAAGAAATAAAAGAGCCAGCAACAGTAAAACATCATGACAACGATAAGTTAATATCTCTCAATTATAACTATCAATGTTAATGGTCTCAACTCACCAATCAAAAGAAATAGACTGACAGAATGGATTAAGAAGCAAAACCCAGCAATATGCTGTATACAAGAAACACACCTAACTCAAAAGGAAATCCATAGACTGAAAGTAAAAGTATGGAAAACAGTTCTCCACAGGACAGGAACCCAGAAAAAAAGCAGGCTTAGCAATCTTATTTGCAGACAAAGTAGATTTCAAACCAAAACTAATTAAGAGAGACAAAGATGGTCACTACATCCTTGTGAAAGGAACAATCCAAGAGGAAGAGATGACAATTCTAAATGTATATGCACCAAATAGGAATGCCCCCAACTATACAAAACAAATATTAATGGACATGAAAAATCAAATAAGCACTAATACAATTGTAGTGGGAGACCGCAACACCCCTCTACCACAAATAGATCAATTAGAAAAAACATTAACAATGAAATTCGATAACTGAACCAAGCTATTGAACAAATGGACTTAATAGATGTTTACAGAGTGTTCCACCACACAATATCAGAATACACATTCTTTTCAGCTGCACAAGGGTCATTCTCCAAAATAGATCACATGCTAGCTCATAGGACATATCTAAATAAATGTAAAAGAATCAAAGGTATCCCCTGTATATTATCAGACCATAGTGCAATACAATTGGAGATCAATAACATAAGAAACCGCAAAACTCCCACAAATACATGGAAATTGAACAACACCCTCCTGAACAACCAATGGGTGACAGAGAAAATTAAAGAAGAAATTAGACAGTTTCTACAAGTAAAGGATAATGCCAGTACAACATACAGGAACCTGTGGGACACAATGAAAGCAGTTCTACGAGGGAAATTCATAGCTGTGAATGCCCATATTAGGACATCAGAGAAAACTCAATTAAATAACCTAACACAGAACCTCAAGCTTCTAGAAAAAGAAGAGCATGACAAACCCAAAGCTCATACAAGAAAGGAAATTACAAAGATCCAAGCAGAAATCCATGCAATGGAGACTAAGAGAACGATACAAAAAAATCAATGAATCAAAGAGTTGGTTTTTGGAAAGAATAAATAAAATTGATAAACCTTTAGCTAACCTTATCAAAAAAAGGAAAGAAAAGGCTCAAATCCATGCAATTAAGAATGAAAAAGGGGAAGCCACAACAAATCCAGCAGAAATTCGGAGAATCATCAACACCTACTTTGAGAACCTGTACTCTAATAAAATGGAAAATACAGAAGAAATGGACAGATTCCTAGATACATATGAACTGCCAAAATTAAATGAAGAAGATATAGAAATTCTAAATACCTCAATAACAATGAGTGAAATTGAAAATGTAATAAAAAACTTACCAACAAAGAAAAGCCCAGGTCCTGATGGCTTCACTGCTGAATTCTACAAGACATTTAAAGAAGAACTATCCCCATTACTCTTTAAACTCATCAAGGAAATTGAAAGGGAAACAAAGCTTCCAAATTCATTCCTGGAAGCAAGTGTTACTTTGATTCCAAAACCAGGGAAAGACCCAACCCAAAAAGAGAACTACAGACCAATCTCCCTAATGAACATAGAGGCAAAAATCCTCAACAAGATACTGGCAAACAGAATACAGAGGGTCATCCAGAAGATCATACACCCTGACCAAGTGGGATTTATCCCAGGGATGCAAGGATGGTTCAACATCCATAAATCAAAAAATGTAATACACTATATTAACAGAGTCAAGGACAAAAACCACATGATCATCTCAATAGATGCAGAAAAAGCATTTGAAAAAAATCCAACACCCATTCATGATAAAAAACACTACAGAAAATTGGAATAGAAGGTCTTTATCTCAACCTGATTAAGGCTATCTATGAATAACCAACAGCCAACATTGTACTAAATGGTCAAAAACTGAAAACATTCACGCTAAAAGCAGGAACAAGACAAGGATGCCCACTATCACCACTCCTGTTCAGTATTGTTCTGGAAACATTAGCCACAGCAATTAGACAAGAGAAAGAAAAAAAA
>NW_028258338.1:0-35417 GCF_053883595.1 Heterocephalus glaber
CTGGGAGGTTGAGGCAGGAGGATCATAAGTTTGAGCCCTGCCTGGACAATTTAGAAAGACCCTGTCTCAGTTAAAAATAAAATAAGAATGGCTGCTGAGGTAGCTCAATTCTTCCTGAGTTCAGTCCCCAGTACAGGTGGGAAAAGTCTGTTTGCTTCACTTCCTGTTACTTGATAGATTATGTATGCTTTCTGCATAAAATCACATGACATGCTAAGAGAGAAAAACACCCACAATCTGAAGAGATACAGGTAGCATTTGAACCAGACACTGCTATATCAAAGACATTAAAATTATCAGAGCAGGAATTTAAAATAAGCATGATTAATATTCCAAGCACCCCCATGAAGTAATTAGACAACGTGTAGCAACACAAGTGTAATGTAAGCTGAGATCTGGAATCCCTGATAAAATCAAAGGAAATGCTAGAAATAAAAAACACAGTATCAGGAGTGAAGAATGGCTTCAATGGGCTTATCAGGAGAATGAACATGGCTGAAGAAGCAGTGAGCTTAAATATATGTTAATAGAAACTTCTCACACTGAAAAATAAAAAGGAAAAAAGAACGGAAAACAGCATTCCTTTTTACATTGCATTTTGTAATTGTAAGGCCATTACAAAAATACAACACATATAGAATTGGAATAATATGGAAGAAAGTAACAGAAGAAATATCTGAAATAATGGTGGATACAAATTTTCCAAAACAAATGACAGGTCCAGGAAACTTGAAGACCAACAAGCAGGATAAATATCCAAAATCCACACCTAGGTGTGACATATGAAAACTACAGAAAATCAAAGACAAAGAGAAAATCTTGGGGGAAAAAAAAAAAAAAAACACAACGCGGGAAGAACACCTTACCTATTGAGGAATAAGAATACGAATTACATCAGACTCCTCTTCAGAAACCATGGAAACAAGAAGAGTGGAGTGCAAGATTTCCAGTGTTAAAGCAGAAAAAAATCCACCCTAGCCTAGAATGGTGTATACATCGAAATGATCCTTCCAATGTAAAAGAAATAAAGACTTTCTCAGACAAACAAAAATTAAGGGAATTGCCCACAGTGGACCTGTTTGCAAGCAGTGGTAAAAGTTTTTCACCAAGGAGAAAAATGGCATATATTAGAAACTGGAATGCCCATAAAGGCAAGAAAAATGTTAGAGAAGGGAAAAGTGAAGATAAGATACTTAATTTTTTAACTGATCCAGCAGATAACAGTTTCTTCAAAATAATAGCAACAATGTATTCAGTGAGCATAGTTTATGGACGTGCAATTAATGACAGCAATGTTGTAAGGGATGAGAGCGAAAAGTTGGGAAAATAAACTTGGATTAGTTGCAAATGTATGTTAGAAACTCTAGGGCAACCACTAACATTTTATCTCTAAGTGTAATGAATATGCTAAGAAATGAGAAAAAATGAGATTATGTAAAGTATGCAATTGAAACAATATCAGCCCAACTATAAGAGTTATCACTTTATTTATGAATGGTTTAAATACACCAATTAAAGGACCGAGATTATCAGTGTGGATGGTCAAAAAAAAAAAACTCACTGCGGGTTATTTATAAGAAACCCACTATATTTTCTTCTCTCCCTTTTCCCCCTCTGTTTCTCTTTCTCTCTTTCTTTCTTTCTTCCGAGACAGGGTCTCACAAATTCACTGAGTTGCCCAGGCTGGGCTCTTAATTGCAGCCCTCCTTCTTCAGTTTCCCAGAGTGCTAGGATTCCAGGCCTGCACCACCAAACCTGGCTAAAAAACCCACTTTAAATATTAAAGATACAGGTAGATTAAAAGTAAAGGAACAGAGAAACATAGACAATGCAAACACAAATCAAACGAAGTCTGTGGTAGCTATGTTATTTTATGAGAAATAAGACTTCAGAGCAAGGAAATTATCAGGGAAATAAGTGCGTAATGTTCTGGCAAAGAGTTCAGTCCCCACAAAAGATATACCAATCCTTCATGTGTATGTGTCTAATAAGAGTACCAAAATACATGAGGTAAAATCTGTTGGAACCAGAAGGAGAGAGAGAGAGGAATCCACTACTGTAGCTGGAGACTTCACCACCCCTCTATCAGTAATTGACAGATTCCCACTGGCAGAAATCAGTAGCGAAGAACAGCACCATCAAAGGAGATAGGAATACATAAACGGGGGTGTTATCTAAATGGCACAAGAGCAAAGTTATGGAGGTGAAATAGGATCTGCGTTATCAAGAGGCTGGCGAGGAGACTAGCCTGAAAGAAACAGAGGGTGAGATTCTCCACTCTTCCAGAGTGGGTGCATTTGACTGCTCCCTCAGTAGCCCATGAACGTCAAACTCCAGATTCTTCAGCCTTTGACCACACACTTGCACCAGCAGCTCTCCAGAGGGCTTCCAGGTCTTCAGCCTCAGACTGGGGCTACGTGATTGACCCCCTGATTCTAAGGCCTCCAGCTGCTCAGACGGAACAGATAACTGATTTCCTCAGCTCTCCAGCCTGAAGATGGCCATTCAGCCTTTGACTCTGATCTTGTAGCCCATCTAATAAATTCTTTCAGACCTAGAGAACCTAATACAAAAGGTTAGAGCCTCTGTTGGCTTAAAGAGTGGAAGTTGCTTCACATTGAATAAAAAGCATGAAGCTCAAAACCAGTCACCATTCTTCAGAGTCAAATTGGAATCAGTGGCTATAAATTCTGCATCTGAGGGAGTTTCCAGCCCAAGTTATCAGCTTGTCCAATTTCTTTTCCTCTACCAGGATCTTGTGGATCCTGGAAACCATGTCAATAAACCAGGCTTTCTTTGTGGAAAAAAGAAAAAAGAAAGAAAAAAAAAAAAGAAACAGAGGGTGAGAGTGAAAAACAGAGTAGAGCAGAACCAAGGTGTGCAAAGTCTTTGAGAAACAGCTATAAAGACTTGGAATGGTGAGGATCTCAAACTTTATGGTTCTGAAATCACTGAATCCTGGGTCATGGGGTCAGGAATTATAAAAGCAATGCTCTGCAAACATAGAACTTGAACCTTTTAGACCGATGCTGTCCAGTAGAACTTATTTTGATGATGAAGATGTTCTATTATTAGTAGTATTAGTAGTTTTTTTTGTTTGTTTGTTTGTTTTGTAGTACCGGGGATTGAATCCGGGGCTTTGCACATGCTAAACAACCACTCTGCCACTGAACTACAAACTTAGCCCTTTGTATTTTGAGACAGGATCGTCTTACTAAGTTGCCCAGGTTGGCCTTAAGCACACGATCATCTAGCCCTAGCCTTCCAAATAGCTGGGATTACAAGTGCATGCTATCACACCCACCTGGAGGAAATGTTCTAAAGTTCTGTGCTGCCTAATTACAGTAGTGACTGGCCACAAGTGGTTATCGAACACGTGAAATATGGCTATTACAGGCGAAGAACTAAATTTTAAAACTAATTTGCACTTCAATTTATATGGCCACATATGGCTAGTAGATGCAATACTGGATGGTGGAGTTCTAGGCTTTGGACCATAAATCCCAGGAGAGCATTTTGACCTGGTAGTTTTAGGCTCACAGAATGCTGAAGTTAGAGGGTGTTAAAATCAGACAGCATCTAGAATTCAGCACCCTAGTGCACAAAGAGACTTTCAAGCTCATAGACCTCAAGTCTTGTCTGAGCTCCTTCGCTTCATTCATATCCCACAGACTGAAAAAGCCATGAATGTGATCCTCAGTGACCTGCAAGCCAGTGACTACTTCCACATCATCTACTTTTCTGACACAGTTAACGCCTGGAAATCTGAAGGCCACGATGCTGAATATCCACAGTGCTGGAGAACTACTTGGGTCGTATGGAAGCTGATGGTTCTAAATGTTAAGCCTACCTACTCAAATGCGCAGGCCGTAGAGATGTGGGAAATTCCTGAAAACCTCTCTTCATTCCCCCATCTTCCTCACCTCTCACTGTGCTTGAAACATCACTATTATATTTTACACAAGTATGAACCTTCATGTTCTGTGTTCCCTTCCCATCGCCCTCTCCTAGTGGAAACAGCTGATTCCAGGTGGAAAGGGCACATTCCTCTTTGGACCTGAGTTTTGTTCCCCTTAAAGCAAACACTCAGGAGAATTTGCTAAGACTTTTTAAAACAATTACCTAGATATTTATTTCCAAGCATTTCAGCAAACTGCTGCCCTGTTTCCAGCTTTTGATCAATCTCCTCCCAATTACTGAAGTCTCATCTCAGCCTTTTCTCTCCTGTAGCAAGAAGGTGGGGGCCCTGTCATTGAGTAGCTGCTGATCTGACTAGTGAATGAAGCACCACCCTATCCCCAGGAAGCAAGCAAAGAACAGTCTGAGATGGTGTGATGAAAGCCAGGGACACATGGGCCTCCTGACAGATCTTATGTAGCCCAGGTTGGGGTAGAGGAGTTGGGAGGGATAAGCAGCAGAAACACGCTGAGAAAAGCTGAGCTATGACTGAAACTGGGGCTGGTGGTGAGGTACCCATTGTATGGGCAGAAGTGACCCCAGAAGATGGATCTCAGTGTGCTTCCCAATTAGGGATTGACATCAACACAGCTGTGCTGGAAGCTGTTTCAGTGGAGAACCGTAGCAACCAAGAGTCTGGGAAAGTCCCCAGTATGAGGAGAATTCCTCTTATCATCTTCCTGACAGATGGGGAGCCTATAGTCAGCCTGACAACACCCAGTGTGATCCTTCCCAATGTTTGACAGGTCCTGGGCCACAGGGTATCCTTTTTCAGCGTGGCCTTTGGAGATGATGCTAACTTCCCACTGCTGGGACATCTGTCCCTGGAAATCCCAGGTGGGGAGTAAGAGGGGCGGGATCAGCCTGACGAGTACACGAGGATGCTGACGTGACCCTCCAGCTAGAGGGCTTCCATGAAGAGATCTCCATGCCTCTGCTAGCAGATGTGCACCTGGACTACCTGGGTGGCTTGGTTGGAGCCTCCCCTTGGGCCTTTTTCCCCAACTACTTTGGGGGCTCAGAGCTGGTGGTGGCTAGCCAGGTGCAGCCAGGAGAGCAGGAGCTGGACGTCCACCTGGCAGCCCATGGCCCCGAGGGTCAGTCACTTGTGGCCCACCATTGTGAAGGAGTCACAAACAGCAGCCCGAAGGACTTTGGTTGCGGGGCGGGGGGCGGGGGGCGGCGGGGGTAAGGGGGACTCCATGCATCCTGCTTTATCCACCACTTCTGGGCCTATGTCACCATTGGAGAGCTGCTGGGAGCATGTTTCCGTGTCAGTGACATCACCACTCGCCACCTGCTCGCTGCCAAAGTCCTCAACTTATCCCTTGGACACAACTCTGTCACACCTCTGACTTCCGTGATCATGGTGCAGTGCAAGGAAGCCAGTGAGGAGGCTGGGAGACAGTCACCCAACACATCTGCGCCAGGCACTATCACACCGTCCTCCAGCAGAGGCCATGGCCTAAGAACAGGCACAGCACAGCCAGCCTTGATGCCCAAGGTCTCCCTCAAGTCAAGGCCTGTGAAAGCAACCTCAACTATTAGTACCTCTACAAATAAGATGCCCAGTTCCGAGGAGCTGGAGCCACAGAGTCAGAGCTCTAGTTCCCTATCAGCCTCACTCCACTTAAAGCCCCAAACTCCAGCACAGCAAGTTTCTGGTACCTTGATCCAGCCAACTCTCAAGGTGAAACCTGTTGCCCTTATGCCATCAAACTCTACTGTTCTATTGCCTCTGAAGCCCAGCACTCCATCACACCAGGATCTTCATATTGTATCTTCCTTGGATTCTGAGACACACATCCCACCTCTGAATCCTGGCATCCCAAACCAGGCCAAAGCTAGAACTATGAAACATTTTACTCCGCAGCTTCCCATACCCGGTGCTCCATCACAACCTAAATCCAACACACCATCACACCCCCAACCTGGGCTATTCACATCACAGTCACCCAAAGCCTGACAGAGTCCAGATCTGGAATCTCCACACTTCAGATCCTCAAACACTCACCATGCACCAGATCTAAGATTCCTGCTCTCTAGACCCCAAACAACTTGCCACACTCTAGACCTGGAATCCTGTTGCCCAGGAGTCCTAAAATCCCTTCACCTCTTAAACCCAGTGCATCACCTCAATAAACTTCCACAAGCTTATCATTTCCCAAGCTTGGAATCCCAACCCCACGTACACTGAAAACCCTGCCATTCCCTAGACTTGTCAAACCCAGGCCCCCACCTCCTCAGAGCCTTGGCACATTCCCAAACACGGTCTCAAGTCCCAAGGGTCCCAGCAGTAACATGACTGCCTCTGTCCTTGGACAACTCCTCCCCCCTCCCTTTACCCCAAGGATGCCCTCTCTGCGCCTACTGGAAGACTCTGGCATCAGCAAGATCTGCCACTTGGGCCCCAGAGCACCAGGCAAGTTCCGGGACCATAGCCAGGAGCCCCAACAATTGCCCCACCCAATGGCTCCAGACCTTTGCCAGAAGGCAGACTCCCAAACGTGCCAAACTTGCTGCCTTCCAGCACCCTACTTGAGGCCATCAGTGTTCTCCTTCTCCCACAGGAAGTAGAGCTGCTGTCTGAGTCAATGATGGAGTCCAAGCTCATGGAGTCCTTGAACCCACCAGCTTTCCATACCTTTTTCCCTCCTGACAAAGATGGTGAGTGCCATAGACAAGATGTCAAGCTATGGTGGGAAGGTAGGAATGGAGAGCAGCAGGAGCTGGGCGTCTACAAGGCATTGCAGGTTCTCCTGATAGTCCAGAGACTTACTTGCTTGATTGCTTTGGAACTTTGGACTAGTTACTTAACATCTCTGGGCCACAGGACATAGGCACAGAATCTGAAGCTTTGGGAGATAAGACTGGCAAGGCTGAACAGCAACAAACCGACCAAGCTGTAGCTTTGACATTGTTGGAAAGGTGAATTGCTAACGGTTCCCAAGCAGGGGAGGGATGTAGGAGTGTAAATTGGAGTTCTGCTGGGAAAGGCACATCTGATTGGTCTTAATTGGTCCTGCTTAACAAGAGGGGTATAAAAATTTGTGAAGATGATGATACACTTAAATTTCCCAAAGACTATGAAGGAATAACATTTCTGAGCTCTTCCTACATGCAGGTACTTGTTTACATATTGTGCTTGTAGTCTCTCATGTAATCCCAAGAAACTCTTAATATACACATTTTACAAACGGAGAAACTGAAGCACGCAGAGGTGAAGTAACTTGTTCAGTGTCACACCACACAGCTAGTCAGAGATGTGAAGCAATACAATCTGGACCCCAAATAAATGTGCTCTTACCACTCCACTGTTATGCCTTCTTAAGGGAAGCTGTGATGTTTCCTGGGTGACTTTGTAGGGCAGGGTTGGGTTGAGGGTGGCTGTAAGTCACAGGGATGCAAATTTGGGCATGTTGTCCTCAACACACCCCTCTCCCTCACCTTTCCCCAATATCCTGTCTATCTCTGATTCCTGGTAATGTTACCTCTACTATATTTCCCAAATCCTCTCACTTCTCACAGCGCCAATTGTCACTATCCTAGGATAGTCTACTGAATCTCATCTAGGAAACTGTTCCAGCCTCCCCTCTGGTCTTCCTGCTTCCTCTGCTGTCCTGCTACAGGCCATTCTCTCCCTGCAGCCAAAGGAGTTTTTTAAAGGCACAAATCACTTCGTATTCCTTCTATAATTAATACCGCCCCCCCCAAGGATTTCCCATCACATCTGCAATGAATTCCAAAGTCCTCTTCATGGCTTACAAGTTCCTGCATAATGTGCTCCCTGCCCCACACTTTTCTGACCTCAACTCCTCCCACTCTTCCACTCATTCTCTACGCTCCTTCTATAGGCACCAGCCTTCACCTCAATCAAGGGCTGTTTTTCAAGTTAATCCCTCTGCTTGATATTTGCCTGGTGTGCCTTGCCCTGCTCCTTCCTACTATCCTCATTCCTTCTATTGTCACTAAACCTCTAGCTTATGCCTTAGGTCTCAGATCAGATCCCCTTACCCAGTGTCTTTCTTCAGGTCATCTCAAGCCTCTATTACTCCCATAGTCAGTCAGGTATATTTTTGCTAAAATATTTATCACCATGCATACTTTTACGGCTTAATTCATCTCCACCTCCTCCACTGAACCATGAGCTTCACCAGGTAGGAAACCAGGCTTGTCTTTTTCACCACCCGAACCTTGGTGCCTAAGCACTACCTGAATGAGTAGATAAGGAAATCAATGTGCAAATGCTATGAGGAAGAACTCTGAGCATACCTGAGCTTGAAAGACTAAGAAACCGTGACTAACATGAGGTATCAGGCATGAAAATGGGAAGGTCAGTTAGAGAAGCCAGTGAGAGCTCTGTTAGTCAGAAGGAAGGTGGGCCCTTTGGGTGGGTACAGGGTATCTTCGCCCCAGGAATGTGAAGGATTTCTCTCAATTCTTTGTGTTTGGCAGGAAGTCCACACTGGGATGGTGATTCTGAGGAGATGCTGAGAGGGCCTGGCGACAGAATGGAATCTCATGGAAGTTCTGTGAGGCTAGCAAAAGGTGAGTTAGGCACTCTCCTGTCAAAGAGCCCCTGAGTCTTCATTTCCACCCAATTAGGATTCTCATTGAAACTGTGGAGGCCCAGAGTAGGGGTGATATGTTAGTTTTCTGCTGATATGTAACAAATTATCACAAATTTAGCAACTGAGAACAACAGCCATTATCTGTGTCCATTTTTGGCTGCTCTAACAATGCCACGGAGTTGGTAATTCCTAAAGAATAAAGGTTTACTCATCTCACAGTGCTGGAGGCAGGGAGGTCTGAGGCTCAAAGCCTGCATCTGATGAGAGCCTCCTTGGTGGGATGAACTCTCTGCAGAGTCCCAGTGCCTCTCTGCAGGGGCAGTATGTGGTGGAACAGAGCAAGGCAGCCAGAATAGCTTGCTTTTGTTACAAAGTCACTCCCTTGATTATCAATCTGTTGACTGAGCTGGCCTTGAAAGAACCAAAAATTGATCTTTGGTAGTCAAGGAAAAGGAAAATATTCCAGGTGGCCAGAAAAACAGGAACAAACAGTCACTCGCCAAAGAAGGCACACACTCACGAGGATGATCGTCGGTTCAGTTGAGCTGGAGCATAAAGACAAGATTGAAGAGCCAGGCGGGGGCTAGATTCCAGAAAAGCCTCAAATGTTGTGCTCAAGAATTTGGCTCTTACCTGGGAAGAGGTGGTTTAGAGGCCATGGAGGTCTTACAGTTCCTAGGAATGTGTTTTAGATCACTCCCTCACCAACTCAGGCCCTCTCTCTCCTTTGCAGGCAGTTTGCCAAATATCTTCACCTTCTCATCCTCTGGTAAGCCAGCCACCCCATGGCCTTCCTGGTTGAGTACAGGACAGTTTGTGCACTGGGACTGGGGCCAGGCTCGCTCTGGGGAAATAGACATGGCCTCTTCCTTTCTCCTCCTCCCCGCCTTCCCCTCTCCTCACTCCCATTCCATCCAGGGTCATAACCTCAGAGATGCATCTCCTGCTTTTGCACTTTGTGATCCACATCCCACACTCAGGGAGGATCTGCTTCACACTGGATGGACATCCAGAGGACCTGCTGCAGCTTATAGAGGACCCAAAGACAGGTGAGAGCCCCAAGGACTCCATCTTCACACAACACCACAGCTGAATACACTCGCGTCAATATTCCAGACCCTTCGCACCTCACTAACACACAAGAACACACTTGAAAACATATGCAAATACACCCAGATAAACAGCAAGATTCTCGATGATACATACACATCAGAGCATTACAGTAAATCGTCTTGAGACTCCCCCACACCACGAATATGCACCCAGACACAGCATGACACAGAAGACATGCCCCGATGCAAACAATAACAGGCACATCAAAACACTCAGACAGGGGCCGGGGATTTAGCTCAGTGGTTCCGCCTGCCTCGCAAGCGCAAGGACCCGTGTTCGAACCCCAGTACCAAAAAAAAAAAAAAAAGAAAAAAGAGAAAAAAAAACACCACTCAGACACACAAGCACTGATACCCTCAGATTCATCTTGGTCCCTAGGAATTCAGCACACACAGGGAGCAGCCATTTTTTGCTTCTTTTACACGTATGAAACATACTGGTGTACAGCAGTACCCACCAAGATATACATTGACACACATTCAGACACATACAACACACAACATATACTATTGCATCACGGTACAGAGCAGCAAAATATCCACAGGGACACATAAACATACAACTGAAAAAATAAACAGCAACTCTTACATGCCACCTTCTTCAAATATGCAGATGCACGGTTATGCCTGCACAGAGATGATCATCTGAATATTGCTAAACACACAAATTTACCCACTCAAAGGCAAACACGTACACATATACATGCAAAAAGCCACACTGGGGTGAGCATGTGCGCACATACTACATGACCCTCCCCACAAACACTGGCTAGGGTGGATCACGGTGGAAGCATTTTCTCTCAAGAGCTAGCCCTTTAGCCACAAATTTGCACTACTTCATCTTAGACCCTGGGCGCCAAGATCTCATCCCTGCCTGTGCTGTGATTGACTATGTGAATGCCCAGGTGAAAGCCTATGCTCTGGGCCAACACCTGCCCACCCTCCCACACGCCTATGTCTACATGTGAGTGGACAGCTGCTTGGGACACCACCACCAAGACCAGGCCACGAAGGCCAGACTCTCACCTACGTCCAGATCATCACAGTCACTGCAGACAAACCCCGGGCCGACATTATCACCACCAGCCATATCTGTGGTGCCATATCTTGTTCCTGCCCTGGGACCAGCCTGCGCAACTAGAGCTCCCCGTGGCTGCTGAAGCCCACCTCACCTTCCGTCTTGGACCCTACCTTGAGTTCCTCATCCTCCGGCGCTGCTACAGGCACCGCAGCACCCTACAACTACCCTGCTTGGGATTCTATGTGGCCAGTGGCTCAGGCCTCAGTCCCACAGCCCACACCTGATGGAGAAGTGCTGCTGAGGCAGAAACGAACCAGGGAACACTAGTCCCAACAAAGACTTTTGCCAAGAGGAAAAGTCGGTGGGGCTCAGCACCCTATATTCCTAATCTCAGAAGGAAATCAGAGCCAAGCTCTGCCCTTAGGGAGCTCCCGGTCTGGGTAAAGGAAAGATCCAGATAAGGACAGTGATCACAAAGAGGGATCAGTGCTTGACAGGAGGCATCCCCCGGCATTAGAGAAACAAAGAGTGGGGGACCTTGCCTAGGCTCAGAGCTCAAGAGGACAGACCTCTTGGAGGAGAGAGAGCCACCCGTACTGCATACGACTGAGAAATAATGTGGAGGAAAGGAATGGACATTGGAGGAGCTGGAACTGGAGTGGTCAGAATTGAGTGCCAGGATGAAAATTTTGACTTTATCCTGAAGGCAACAGGGAGCCTTTGCCCCTGAAAGATTATAAGCACAAGAAAGTGTATTGTAAAGCCCCTCTGGATCTTTATCTGCCTGTGAAAGGGGATTGTAGGAAGCCAGACCATAGGTCAAGAGACATCGTCAGAACCTGAGGCAGAAGCCCACACCAAAGTGTTTGGGCAGTGCCGATGGGTTAGACAGATGTTTTCACCTCCTCTGGCTGTCCCGAACCTGTTCTCTCCTTCCCTCCAGTCTGCTCTAATTTCTTCAAGCCCGGCTGCTCCCCTTCCTCTGTTATCTCATCAACCTTGCCTCTCTACTTCCATACTACACTCCTATTCCAGCTGGCTCCTCCACATTGCCCATAACGTCCGGCCTCTTCCTTTCTCCAGGCCTTTGTTGACCCTCCACCCTCCCACTTCCCCCCCTCTATTTCCCGCTTGAGGCTCCCCTTGGCGCTCTGAACAGGAGCTCAAGACACTAACCTGACTGGTACTGCACCTCTCTCCCACCAGGGCAGTTCCAGCACACAGACATCCAGCTGATGACAGGGCCTACCGGGCCTGGCCTGCGGAGACACCACAGGCCAGACATGTCTGTGGTTCTAGGCAAGAGGCTGCTGAAGGACCCACCAAGGCGGCTGCCCCTACTGGGCTTCCTGCTGGCCAGGGAAGCACTCCCATGTAAAGCAGTTTCTGGGCCAGCCTCACCTGGCCCGTGTTCTGTGATGCCTCCTGAACTCCAGAGCAGGAGATGTGAATTTGGAAGATCTAGAGGCCAGGGCATGGGGTGAGCCTAGGACAAGGACCCACGCATGTGGAGGTACACGTAGGGACACAAATTCACACATGTGCTAATGGGCACCTATGCCAGGAAACCCAAACATACAGATGTGCAGATCTGTGGACCTATAGGCTTAAGGACCCCCGTTTCCTCACAGGCCCTCCTATCTCCAGTCTCTACTCCCTCCAAATCCATACTCCACAGCAGCCTTGGAAGTGACTTTCTGAAAACAAAAAACTGACTGAGTCACTCACAAGTCCTGCTCACAACTTTTCTTGACCCCCATGGTGTATTTAAGGATCTCAGAGTTTTCCTAACAAACCATGCTCTCTCCCACCACTGGGCCTTTGTATGTATTTTTCCTTCTGCGTGGGACATTTTTCTTTTGATTCGTGTGGGAAATTTAACTCATCCTTCAAGTCTTAGTGCCTCTAAGAGGAAGCCGTCCCTGAGCCCTTCCTTAGATTGAGTTTGGTCCCTTCTTTCATGTTCCCACAGTCCCCTCCCATCTCCTCCAAGCTCACATCACTTACACTGTATAATAATCATCTGGTTACCCACCTGGACTCCTGATTTATACTGTAAGCTCTTCCAGGGAAAAGACATTTTCTGAATCATTTATGCAGCCCCAGTGCTGGCACACAATAGGTGCTCAGTAAATATGCTCAAAGAATGGATAAATGAATGAACAAACTCGTGAACAAAAAAGGCTCCTGTGAAACAGCAGCACGCATATACGTACACATACTCACAACCAAAGACACAGGATCACACAAAGAAAGACAGCAACAAAGACATAGACATGGAAATACAGGGACAGAGACTTATGGAAACAAAAGACACAGAGATCTCAAAACACAGAAACATAGACATAATAACACACAAACATACAAAGAAAGGGACAGAGAGCCAGAGTGACAGCATCAGAGACATAAACCTAGAAAAATATAAACAGATGCTCCCCCCCCCTTTTTTTTGGTTTTTATTTTTTATTAGAACATGTTTGCATTACATAACGGTTACATTCATTGCAGAGTTGGAACAGAACATGTGCATAACAGGTCTTAATTTTGTTTTTTATTCCCCTTTCCCTCCTTCCCTCCCCTTGATCCCCTTCCCATTTGATTTTTTTTTTTTTTTATTACCAGCGATCGAAACTCGGGACCTTGTGCTCGTGAGGCAGGCGGCGGTGGAACCACTGAGCTAAATCCCTGGCCCCCCTCACTTCCCATTTGAAAAAGATCTCATGCTGGACCTTGGTGTCCATGTGATTTTGACTTTCTGTCCCAGTCACAAAGAAGCAAGGAGACAAAACCTAGGTCACTCAGGTCACCCAACTAAGGTCATCCAATGGTTAATGTGATGACACTAAGACATAAAAACATACAAACTAAGATAGATGATATATATATATATATATATATATATATATATATGGAGAGAGAGAGAGAAAGAGAAAGAGAGAGAGAGAGACAGACAGAAACAAACAAGCAGAGAGATCGAGTCACACAGAGATATGGGGAACACAAAGGCAACCAGGTAGACCATGGTCCAAGACACCAAGGACATAAAGGTATAAACAGACAGACACACCAACACACTTACTTGAAGGAGCATGCGGGAAGAACACAAAGACACAGGGCCAGGGACATACAGGGATGTAGAAATAGATGCATATTAGAAATAGACAGACTCATATTTGGTGATGAAGACTCGGGCACAAGACAGACAGAGAGGATGATATTAAGAGTGAAACAGATTTGTATAGGCATACACAGAAGTATACACTAAGAGAAGCACAGCTACGTATATTCAGCGATCCAGAGGCAAACACAGGGAGACTCAGACACTTGAAGGGTGACGAACACCAGTAAAGAGATAGGGATCTGGCCAGATAACAGACATAAGGATAGGCAAGGTGCAGACAATGGGTACAAAGAGAATATTGTGACATAGTGACAGTTAACGACACAGGAATACAGAGACGGAGACACTAGAACAAGGAGGCATGGGAATGGTTCATGTTTCCTGTACAAAGGTACAGGTTAGACACAGGGACAGAAACACGGGAACACATCTGGAACAAAGAAACCCAGATGCACAGAATATAATCAAATAGGCAGAAATACAATAACAAGGAAATCTCTCTAAAGAGGCAGGGGTACAAAAACACAGAATCAAGGTGGCACCCAGTGACACCAGAAATAGTGCACACAAACAGGCAACCAAAGCCACAAATGAAAGGATGGCGACACTGAATTCAACAGAGACATAAAGGGACATAAAGACAGTGGCTCAAAAATAAAAGCCATGGATGTAGACACCTGTCTTAGTTACTTTTCTCTCCTTGCTGAGACAAAATACCCAACACCCAAAGTTAAGGGAGGAAAGGTTTATTTAGCTTACAGTTCCTAGAGGTTTCAGTCCATAATTGGCTGGCTCCAAGGCAGGATGGCAAGACAAAGGGGCTTTACAGAGGACAAACAGTTTATGGCACCCTCAGGGTAGGTCTTCCTGTCCCTTAATCTTATTCAGACTTCTTAGGGCAGGTAGCACTCACACCCTTAATCCTAGTGGCCTTGGGCCTAGGATTACATGAATCAGTCACACACTCCAGATTTGGCCACCGCTGAAAGAGCCCCACTTAAAACCACATGAGGCTTTGTGGGGACATCTAAACACGGGGCCGTGACAACACCAGGCGCAAACAGAAAAGCAGGGACACAGAGGTGACAGTCAAATCAAAACAAAACCAGAGACATCGTGAGACAGCAAAAGAAACAGATGCAGAGACACCCAGACACACCAACCCTTTGAAACACCAACATATTCACGAAGACCCGGGGGACTAAGAGAGACATCAAGTAACAAAACAACTTAAGATGAGCCACAGTAACAAAGAGAAACAGTAATGCACCGACACTGACAAAATATGGGAGGAATAGGTAGAGATGAAGATAAGTGCCAAAACACAGATGGAGACAAGGTCATGGAGAACAAAGTTCTGGAGATGCACAGACTTAAGGACTCATCAACACTAGGTGCAGGGAAGGAGGCATATGCAGATCCATGAGCATACAGACATTGGAACACAGAGGCTCAGGGACACATGTATATTGGATCACCGACCTTCAGGGACATACAGAGACTTGGTGATGCAAAGAGACAGAAACAAATAGACAGCTGAACACAAAAGTCTATGGGTACCCACACAGAGGGACACATAGCTACTAGGTCACATGTAAGGACCAGAGAGACATGTAAGGATTCAGGGCCATACAGACTTGGGGATATATAAAAATTCGAGGACACAGAGATTTTGAAACATAAAAATACTCAGGGATGTGTAGAGTATCATGGACAGATAAGGAATCGAGAACACACAAAAGCTCAGCCATGTGCAGAACAAAGACACATGCACGCACACACAGGGACACACACAGACACACACACACGCGTGTGTGCGCTCAAGCACATAAGCCCAGTGGATGCTCAGACATACAGATCCATGGTCACATAGAAACTGGGAGACAGAGACACTCGAACAGAGGTTTGGGATATAAAAAAACCCTCAAATATATTCAAAGATGAGGATGCCCAGACGCTAAAACACAGACGTCATGGACAATGAGGCAAAGACAGAAGTAAGGAATACAGCGTCTTAGTCACAACCAGAGAGAATATACAAGCACCAAAACACAGAGACTTATAGGATGCATGACATAGGGATGCATGAAGAATGGGACACAGAAACTCACAGACTTAACAGAGAACCAAGGACATACAGATACTGGACCACAATATACAAAGGAAGCCACAGACACTCAAACAAAGAGACATTGGGACATATAAACTGTAGGAAATTGTAATATATAAACCTTGAATTCCAGCCAGACACTTGCCATACAGATATTAAGGTGGATATGGGCAAAGGGAACCATAGGCAACTGCTAAAACACACAGATAGGTGCACGAACAAATACTTAACACCCTAACACCAGAACAGATGTCAGACATGCAGGAACACTGGCACACAGAACCAATGGGAAGAGATCCTGGGATACATAGACAGAGGGATGTACAGAACCTGAGACGTGACTTAGGAAAGTGGAGTACGGAATCTGAACCACACAACAACTGAAGCTCAGAGACAGAGCAAGCAATGTGCTAATGCTGGAACACACAGATGCTGAGACACAAAGACAAAGGACGTAACAATCACTGAGACACACAGACACTGAAATTCACTGTGGAACAAGCAAACACTGGAATATGTGTGCACTGAGGTACACTGACACTGGGGCACACAAAAGTCGGACACAGTCTGAGATATATAATTATTGAAGCATACACTTACAGACATGGAATAACACAGAACTCAGAGACATTGTGACACATAAACAGTTGGAACACAGATACGGAGATACACATGAATCCTGAAACTAAGAGACACAATACAACCTGTAGGTCACCAGGGTATGCAAACACTGGAACATACAGAAACTGAGGAACTCAAACACTGGGACAGATACTGAGATGTGTGGACACTGGAACAAATAGGATATAAATAGATGCGGGGACATGCAGGCATTAGAGTACAGAGAGGCTGTGATCTACAGACACTGGGGAATATACGCTGTGACACACAGTCATTGGAACACATAAACAGCAAGCGCAGACACTGAGACTCATAGACATTGGTACATAACCGGGGGTAAAGACAGAAATTGGAACTTATAGATGTTGGGGTACATAGGCACCGGGATACAGAAACATTGAGCTGCATCTATATTGGAACACATCCCTGACACATACACACACTTGGATGGACAGAGACTCTGGAGGATACAGTCACTGAGACACTCAGACGCTGGGAAATGGAGACATTGATGCACAAAAACTGAAATAAACACGGAGACATACAGGCACTGAGATGCACACTGACACCCACAGACATTGTGTCACACAGATGCTGGCACACACAGACTCTGGGGTACTCATAAACTGGGACATACAAACACTGAAAAATATTCACACACTGGAATACAGTCACTGGAGCACACAAATGCTGGGACATACAAACACCGGGACATACAGACACTGGGAAATGCAGACACAAACAGAAACTAGGATACGGAAACCAAGGCACACAAAAACACCGAACCACATAGGTACAATGCAACATGCTTCCTCTTGAGCACACAAACACTGGGATGTATAGAAACTGGAGTAAACGGGAAATGGGATATGCTGTATCAGAAATAGAGATACTAGGACATATGTAAACACTGAGCTATACAGACATTGGCACTCCAGACACTGAGACACACAAATGCTGGGGCAGCAATCATTGGATACGAAGACACTGGGACATACAGACAGTTGAATATGGATACATATACTTACATGCCACTGGCACTGAGATATTGAGACACAGGGATACCGATACCGAGGAACACATAGCTACTGGAACTAGAGACAATGCAACATGCTGCCGCTAGAATGCACGGACGGTGAGACACATTGACGTGGAGAAACACAGACACTGAAACATCGCAAGCCCAAAGACACATAGACAGTCGAACACAAGGAAGACACTCTGAATCACAGACACTGGGGTACACTGACATTGATATACACAAATGCTGGTACCCAAAGACTGGGATCACACAGACACTTAGAACTGAGACATCTAAAGACGCTGTGACATAGAGATACTGGGACATACACAGACACTGGGACACAGAACACTGCTACTTAAGGATATAAAGTTAAACATTGTGAGATATACGTTTGAGACACATAGATACTGACACATTCAGAACTGGGATAGATGAAGAAGGAATCACACAGACACTGCCGTACAGAAATGGAGGCACACAGAAACAGAAGCTGAAAGACACAATGCTACATGCTGACACCTGGTGCACACTGATAATGAAAAACATGATACTATGACGCACGGAGACCCAGAGTCACACAGGCACTGGGACACACAGACCCAGGCACAAGTGGTCACTGAGAAATACACACACCGTGTGACTCATAGCCCAAGGGACACCCAACATCGGGATCCAAAATCACTGGGCCACGCATACACTAAAGTACACACACAGGCACTGGGATGCCCAGAACCTGAGGAAGACAGACACTTTGATGGAAATACACTGAGAAATATAGACACAGGGATACACATTCATTGAGACACATATTTGGGACACAAACACCGTCACATAATACATTTCAGAATACATAGACTCTCGAGCATAAAGATGCTAGGATGCACAGACATCAAGAAACACAGGCATTGGGATATACAGATACAGGGGCACAAAAACACTGGGGAACACAGGCACTGGGACAGAAAAACTGAGGCACATACACACACGGACCCACAGAGACTTCAAGACACACAGACACAGACATACAGTCATTGGGAGACATGCAACTCTGGGACATATAAACAAGATACACAGACACTGGGAAACAGGCGGTAGGATATACAGAAATGGAACATGTTAGTGGGACACATAAACCCCAAGAACATGTGGTCAACAGACACGTGCACTGTAACACACAAACACTGGAACACGGAGCCACTGAAACATACAGACTGAGACAAATGATTGTTGGCACATATCCAGACAAATAGTTGTTGGCACATATCCAGACACTAGGAAACAACAGACACTAAGATGCACAGGCTCTTGGACATATTGAAACAGGAAAACCAAAGGTACTGAGATATACATGGACTTTGAGACACACAAACACTGTCCAAAACAGTCACTGAGACGTGCATAGACACTGGGGTGCAAAGATACTGGCATCTACACCAGTGCCAGGAAATACAGATGATGAGATATACAAATACTGAGTCTAAGACATGGAGACAGTCGGGCATAGAGAGAAACTAGGACACACAGTGGCTGAAACACAAAGACACAGAGAAGCTGAAGCATACTGACATTTGGACACACAGTCACTGGGATACACTCAAGCATTGCAGCACTAAGATACTGGAACACAAAGACCTTGGGATACACAAAGGATGGAACGTGCAGACCATACAGTACAAAGACGATGGAATACAAAGAATCTGAGTTGCTCCTGATGCAAGTTCTTGCTGACCCAGAGTGCTTTACTGCTGGCAAAGAGGAGGAAAGGAAAAAAATAGGGGAGGAAAGTACTCAACCTGAGTCCTGAGACAGAAGAGGGCATGGTAGTGTTCTCCATGAGGAGAAAGGGGGGTAGAGAGGAAGGTGGATGCCTGGGGAAACAAGTGAAGTGGTGTGAGAAATGTGAGCTTTCTCCTGGGGCCAGCAAAACTGGGGTAGTCTAGGGCAAAGGATGGAAGTGTTTGGAGCCAGATAAGGAAGAGGACAGGAGAAAGGAAAAGGAGAGGGCTTGCAAGGGTGTTCGTGGATGGGACTAAACAAACACAAAATCTCCATCTTCAGCTCACATGTACTCTCTTCATTCATTCATTCAACAAACTTTCGTCACAGTCTTCCTCTGCGCCTACCCCTGTGCTAGGCTCTCTGAACAAAACAGACAATGTGACCAGGATGATACAATGTGACCAGTGCTAGGGTATAGGTAAGTGAAAGGGTCCGTGGGAGCCCCCAGTGCTCAGGCTGTCCAGCCCAAGAGTCAGGGCAGGCTCTCCATAGGAGGCAAAGAATTAGTCAAAGAGAAGACAGTGGCAGGGAAGAATATCTCAGATATAAACTTTATCTTGAGGAAAGGCTGAAGAGTCACTCTTTTGTTCACTTACTAATTCTATTAACATTAGTGAGCACCTAGTATGCACCAAGTACTGCGCTAGACAGTGAGGATTCAGCAGTGAGAAGCTGGACATCATGCATGCACTCATAAAGTTTTCCTTCTACAAGAGAACAGGTGACATTGCCAAATTTTGTGCATGGAACAGTTCCGCATAGCAGGAGTACAGAAATTGAAGGTGAGAGAGGAGGATGAGAAGACATGTGAGAGGAGACAGAAGCCAGGTCATGGAGGTTGTTGTGGGCCATGATATTTGGTCTAGAACAGAGGCAATGTGTTGGAGAGTTGAGGCAATTTTGCAGAGATAATAAACAGGTAGAAGCTGTCATGATGAGTGACTTGATTGGGGGTGAGGGAGAGAAAGGAGTCTAATGTGACTTTCACGTTTATTTCTGGCTTGGGTAACTGAGTGTTGGAGGCATTTCCTGAGACAGGGGATGCGGGAGAAGAAGCAGGCTTTGATGAGGAGACTATATTGATTTATCTGTGGGCCACTCAAATATTTACTCACTAATTGACCTCATCTCTTCCCCAAGCCTTTTGAGAGTTCATAGATCTCTTTATTAGGATGCTTTTGATTGCAAATAATGGAAAATTCAAATCCAAGTGCCTTCACAAAGGGAGGTATTGGCTCACATAACTGAAAAAAATTACAGAAGTACTGTGGGCTTCCAGCTGCTTACTGATGTCAGGAAGGATCCAGTTTCTCCTCCTCCCCCTCCCCCTCCTCCTCTTTGTTCTTTTTCTTTTCTTTTCTTTTCTTTTATTAGTGTATATTTGCAATACAGAATAGTGATGTTTGTTTGGGGGAATTAGTACGTGCATACAACATGCCTTGATCATTTTTGATTCCCTTGACTCCTATTTTTTCTTACACCCCCATCCCTCTGTTCTGCTTCCCCAATCCCAAAAGTCTGCTTTCTTGTTTCCTACCATCTCTCCTTTATTTTATACGTTTGTTTACTTACATTTTAGTTTTCTCATATAAGAGAAACCATGTGATATTTAACTTTCTGTGTCTGACTTATTTTACTTGACATTATGGTCTCAAGTTCTATCCATTTTGCTGCAAATGATATTCCATTCTTCTTTATGGCTGAATAATATTCCGGTGTGTGTGTGTGTGTGTGTGTGTGTGTGTGTGTGTGTATATATATATATATATATATATATATATATCACATATTCTTCATCCATTCATCTGGTAAGAAACATCTAGGCTGTTTTTCAGGGCTTAGCTATTGTAAATTGTGCTTCTATAAACGTGAGTTTTCATATATCACTATAGTATGATGTCTTTAAATCTTCCAGGAATATACCCAGGAGAGGTATAGCTAGGACACATGAAATTTCTATTCTTAGTTTTTTTGAGGTTTCTATACTTCTTTTACTAGTTTATGTGCCCACCAACAATGTAGGATGGTTCCTTTCTGGCCAGCATGTGTTACTTTTTGTGCTGTTAATGATAACCATTCTGAGTGGGGTAAGATGGAATCTCAGAGTTGCTTTAATTTGCATTTCCCTAATGCCTAAAGGTATTGAACATTTTTCTGCTGTACTTATTGGCCATCTGTAGTTTTTCTTTTGAGAATTGTCTATTCGCTTCATTTGCCCATTTTGTGATTGGGTCATTTGTTTTGGGGGAGGGTTAATTGGTTTTTGCGTTCTTTATATACTCTAGATATCAGAATAGCCAGTAAAATAGGTTTTTTCCCATCCTATATGGTATTTTCACTCTATTGATTGCTCCCTTTGCTGCGCTGAAGCTTTTTAATTTGATATAATCTCATTTGTTCTTGTTGGTTCTTGATATTATTTCCTGTGCTATAGGAGTTCTGTTCAGAAAGTCTTTGCTACAGCTTCGAGTGATTTCTCTATGTGATCATCTAGCAATTTCAAAGTTTCTGTTTTTCTAAGTTTTTGACCTATTTTGGTTTGGTTTCAGTAAGGGTGAAGGACAGGGATCTAGTTCAGACTTCTGCATGTGGATATCTACTTTTTACAGCATTATTTGCTAAAGAGATTATTTTTCAAAAACGCATGTTTTGGGGCCCTTTGTAAAATTCCAGACAGCTGTAGATGCGTACGGTTATTTTTTTGTCCTCTGTTCTATTCTGTTGGTCCACTTGTCTGTTTTTGTGCTAGTACCATGTTGTTTTTGTTACTTTAGCTTGTGGTATAACTTGAAATCCAGTATTGTGATGCCTCCAGCTTTGTTTCTGTTGCTCGGGATTGCTTTGGTTATTCTGATTTCATATGAATTTTAGGATTGCTTTTTCTAGTTTAGATCCAGCTTCCTTCTATCTCTCTATTCTGCCTTCCACAGAGCCACCCAATCTTGGGATATGGGGTTGTGCTAACTGGCCTAGGGCAAATGTAGGTCCATTCTTGAATCTAAGGTTCATGTCAATCCCTCACAACTCCATATAAGGTTGCTACATATTAGATGAGGGGGGAAATGGATGCTGGTTAAATCGCCAGGCACAGATAAAGGGTTTGGCTATTTTAAAAGACCATAATCCAGGTCAAAAGAATAAGTAGCCAGTAATGATAAAGTAGCAATTGCACGAGAAGATCCAGGCAAGATAATGCTATTGCAATGCAGCCAAAGAGCTTGAGGGTTTCAGAAACCTGGCCCAGAATGCCAGCGTAGTGATGATTTTGAAGGTGATCCTCACGTACCTGGTTCCTCATAGTAACCACTGACTGTTGTCATAACAGTCATATTCCCTCCCTCTTTTATGTGAGTCAGGTAGAATCTGCAGTTTGGCAATCCAATTAATAATAGAGGATAAAAGTGTGGCCAAGAGACTGTGCATGATCTATTCTGGAGGATAAAGCAAGACAATGACAGAACCAGGACTAGAATCCTGGAAATGTCAATTCTTTGTTGTAAGCAAAAGAAGTTAAACCAGATGTTTTAGGCAGAAAAACATTTGACAAACACATACTAAAGAGCTCACAGAGTCTGAAAGGGCTCGAGAATCAGGTACAGGGACAACATACCCCCAAAATAATGCCCAGAATCCCACCTCAGGAGTTCCCCAGAAAAAACACTGACTGTGGTGCTATTAGGAACTAGACGCCACCACGTGTGGTGCCCATATCCCTGAAGCTGAATATCTGCGCTGTCTCTGGAAACCAAGTGTAGCTTCTGTAGCTGCATTCACCGGTCACCAAAAGAGATTCCATGCAGTTCTTCTTCCTTAAGCATTAATTCCTGATTCTACGGGATACATTAATCTAATTGATAGTAACTCATCATGCTCCCAAGCCCTATTTTCAAATGATCCTGGGCAACTGGGCAGCCTTTTCAGCCCTTTCTAGCTTCTGTGGTGGTAGGTGGGCTCTGTCTCATATGACAGTGGATTACCAAGCACAGGAAAGGAATGGGTAACCCAAACTATTAGGGGATACCCACTCTATCATCCTTGTGACCACTCCACCCAGAGCTTCTACAGTGGAGCCACCCAATCTGAAACCAGATGTTCAATAAACTCTTCCCAAGTATGGAAAGCTAGCAACACTGGGAGGGAAATGTGAGTGTTGGGAAAATGATATTCACCCTTTCCTCATCCCAGGCTGGCTAGAATGCTTTACCTACACAGTAGCTCTTTGGAGCACCAAATGCTCTGGAGTGAGGTTCAAGACTGGGAGGGCTTACAGAGGAAGTGAGGCTTGACCTGGACCTTCGATGAGAGATAAAAAGACTTCAGAACAAAAGAGAATAAGAAGAAGAAAAGCATTGCATTGCAGTCTCTACCCTTAACTCTTCCTTCTTTTTTGGTCTCTACTTAGTCATGGGCTGTCGGAGTGCCTGTTCATATCGTAGCAAGAAAACTCTTAGGATGCCTAGAGGAAGGTTAAACTAGATCTCAAGAGCCACTCCGGGGCCAGCAGCAAGCACATGGTACAAAAAGCTGGATGGTACAGAATAGAGTGTCCAGCAATGGTCTCTTCTTTCACTGTCACGCACTTGCCTGGTGTGTACACACCACCTCCTTCAACTCTGCTGTATCATCTCAGTTCAGCCAATTCTAAGTCTCCATCTCTTCTTTGTAAAATGAAGATAATCAACTTTATTTTACAAATGTATGAGGATGAAATATATATATATGTGTGTATAGTGCCCGTCTCAATATCCAGCACACAAATGGCATCTGATGCTATTATTCCTTACAGAAAATCAGAGCCAGAAGGAACCACAAAAACTAGCCACTCCAACACCCACCACCTTTTTCAGATTGAGTAGCTGAGGCCCAGAGAGGGAAAAGACATTGCCTAGGATCTCACAGCAAGTAGTGGCAGAGAAAAAATTAGCACCCATTCTCACAGTCCATACTGTGGGGGTAAAGTCAATGGATCGCCCCTCTACTGGGTGTTGGCCTGGCTTCTACAGTTTGTCAATTCATGCATCTAACATTTACAGGAAAACTTCCTTGTGCCAGGCTACTGCTGAACAAGTTTGGGGACCATAGAGCATTTACACTTGACACCTAGCTCTTAAATATTACATGACCTAAGAGAAAATGAATAGAGACACAACTGTATAGAAAACATAAAGACTTACATGTATGCCAGGTCGTGAGGGGCTAAGGATTGACTTTGGGTATAGCAACCAATCCCGACACATGCACCCCATGTATATCAAATGACAATAATGTTGTTTGATATGGATAACTGCATTTTCTCGATCTCGTATAAGCTGTAATTAAATTAATCCTGCAGAGAACTGGAAGACCACATTAAGTGAAACAGGCCAGACACACAACGACAAGTACTATATGTTTTCTCTGATATATGGAAATAACAACAACAAAAAAACAACCTGAAATGGAAGAGGGATTTCAGAGGGATGAGGGGACTAGGAAGGGGCCTGGGGGTGAGTAGAAGATGGTGGATGCATATGGTCAATCCACAATCCATGCACATAGGAAAATGTCTCTGTGAAGTTTATTAACTTGTACAATTAATTATAATTTTTAAAACAAAATAAACCTGAAGTTTCAGGCTATGGTCCAACGGTTTCTTTCTACCCAAAGGTAACTACAAAGTTGGGCAAAGTTGATAAAAACAATTTTTTCAGTGCACAAAGGCATTCAACTATTTAAGAAATGTTGATACTTTAAGAACTGTTGCACCTGGAAATGGAGCGGAGGAAATATACGTCCCAAGTTCTGCTTTCACTTTGCTCCTATCCCCACCCCTCAGCCAGGCAAGTGAAGTTCTGCCAGGGTAGTACAGGACATGAGTACCAGCAGTTTCTCTATCACTGTTATGGGGAGCTCCCTCAATTCGAAGCTGTAGGTAAGGCCCATGACCAGCAGTATTGTCAGTGGAAGGGACTGCTTAACGGTGGGCAGGTGAGTGCGACCCCAACAGCTCAGACTCTTACTAGTTTGAAGTTATATGGTTGGGGAAGGCATAAATGTGGGTGGAGCCTGAGGGGTCGGCAGGCCTCCTGCCCACCCTTCAGGTTGCGCCCAAGCACCTAGGAGACTTGCAAGAGAATGTAAAACCTAGACCAGAGTTTGAAACAGTCTGAACTTTGCGGTCACTCCCCTGCACATACACAGATCCACTGGGAAAGAAGGAAGTCTTACTGATTCAAGATGATAGAACACAACCTCTTTCCAATCATTTGCTCAACAATAAGTTGCACAGAAACAAGACTATTACAAGGAAGCTAATCTTTTCTTAAAAGGAAATATTTTTAAAAGAAAATAAACACCAGTAGTTGCATGCCATGGGGTGGGGTAGATAAATAACCAAACACAGTTAATGCTAAAAGCAGCCAAAATAACAAACTGTGGGGGAAATATCACAATCCAGAACTGGTAGCAACTAGTTTGTTAAAAAGAAAGGATTTTTCCCATCAGACAGAGGATTAATACCTAGAATATACAAAGAACTCAGAGAAAATTAGATTCCCGCCAGTGAAAAAACAGGCAACTGAAGTGAATAGACACTTCTCAAGGAGAAATACATATGGCCAATATGTACAGGAAAAAAAAATTCAGTATCTCTGAACAATGGAAATAAAAATAACACCAAGATTCCATCTTACTCCATAAAGACTGGGTATCACCGAGAACTTAAAAAACAATAAATGCTGGTGAGGTTGTGGGGGAAACATGGATCCTTCTACAGTGTTGGTAGGAATGTAAAGGAGGACAACCACTGTGCAAATCATTATGGAGACTCCTCAAAAACTAAACATTGATATTCCATTTGATCTAGCTATACCTCTTCTGGATATCTTCCTGAAAATGTTAAGGACGTTTTATTACAGTGATACATGCATGCCCGTGTTCATAGTAGCAAAACTCATAATATCGAAATCTTGGAAACAGCCTGTCGACAGATGAATGGATAAAGAAAATGTGGTACATGTACTGAGCCATAAGAAGAGAAGGGTAAACTTGAGTCATTTGTAGGAAAATGGATGCACCTTGAATCCACAATGCAAAGTGACATGAATCAGACAGATAGTTAAGTGTGACATGGTTCCTCTTATATGAGAAACCTGAAGGATAAATAATTTAAAGAGCAAAATAAAGATGATAGGGAAAAAAGAAAACTCTGGAGCTAAAGAACACAATAGGTTTAAAGGAAACATTAATGGAGAAATTCAGTAGTAGATTCGAGATGGCAGAAGAGTCAGTGAACCCGAGGAAAGACTAACTGCAAACCCAATATGAAGAATAGAGAATAAAAGACTGAAGATACGTGAACAGATATTCAAAAGCCTGCAGCTCAACACCAGTCAGACAAAGAAAGCATGCATATTAGGATTTCCAGAAGCAGAGGAGCGAAGGTGACAGAAAAATACTTGAACAAATAATGAAAATTTTCCAAATACCATGAAAAACACTAATTTACAGTTTCAAGAAGCTCAACAAACTCTAAGGAGGATAAATACCAAAGGGTCACACATAAATTGCAGTCAAACCTCTAAAGACCAAAAACAAAGGGCCAGGGATTTAGCTCAGTGGTGCCGTCGCCTGCTCCACAAGCAGAAGGACCTGAGTTCGATCCCCGGTACCAAAAACACGAAACAAAACAAAAAGACCAAAAAGAAAATTATGAAAACAGCAAGAAAATAAAATGTGTAAAGGAAAGAATCAATATTAATAATTGACTTCTCATCGGAAACTTTGGAGGTCAAAAGGCAGCAGAGTGACCTATTCAAAGTGTTGGAATAAAAATAAAGTGATCAAAAATGGTGAATAAAGACATTCTCAGATAAACAAAGATAGTGAATTTATGACTAGCCAACCTTCCCTGGCAGAAGTACTAAAGGGCATGCTTCAGGCTAAGAGGAATGACACCCCAGATGATAACTCAAATCTACAAGAAGAACAGATAAACATGTAGACACATGTATATTTGTAATATTTTGTTCATTTCTTCTATTAACTGCTTTTGAAATCTTAATATTGACTAAATCAACAACTGTGATACTATATTATTAGGTTTTTCATATATGGAACTGAAATAGATATGAAAGTAATAGCAAAAAAGGGAAGGGAGTGTGTGTTTGTGTGTGTGTTTGTGTGCGTGCGTGTGTGTGTGTGTCTGTGTGTGTGTGTTGGGGGAGTATCTATAGGTAGGTATGTAGACCAAACAATTGCAGGATACACACTGTTTTCAATCACATATGAAACACTGTCAAGATAAACCATACTCTAGGCTGTAAAATGAGCCATAATAAAATTTAAAAGTTATGTGTTCATTGTGAGCACAGTAAAATAAACAGGAACCAACAATAGAAAGAAATAGGGGAACTACTCAAATATTTGCAATTTAAAAAACATTCAAAACAATCCAACTTAAAAATGGGCAAATGACTTGAACAGACGTTTTCAAAAAAAAAAAAAAGACACAACAATGGACAGTGAGCATATGAAAAGATGCTCAATATCACTAATCATTAGGGAAATCAAAATCAAAATCACAATGAGATACTCTCTCTCACACATTAGGATGACTAGTGTAACACACACACAAACAAAAATACAAACAACACAGGAAATAAGAAGTGTTGGTAGAGATATGCAGAAATCAGAACTTTTATGCACTGTTGGTGGGAATGTAAAATGGTGCAGCTGGTATAGAAGATACTATAGTGGTTTCTCAAAAATTACAAATAGAATATCAAAAGATCCAGCAATTCCATTGCTGGGTCTAGCCGAAGAATTCAAAAGCAGGATCTCAGAACAATATTTATACACCTATGTTCAAAGCAGTGTTATTTACAATAGCCAAGAGATGGAAACAACTTATATGTCCATTGATCAAGAAATAGATTAACAAAAAGTAGTGTATATGTATAATGAAATGTTATTCTGCAATTAAAAGAAATGAAATACTGATGTATACAACAACATAGAACAATCTCAAAACTATGATAAGTAAAATAAGTTAGATACAGAAGATTGTATACCATATGATGGTTTTCATATGAAATATCAAGAAAGGGCAAATTTACAGATGTGAAAAACAAATCTATCATTGCCTAAGGCGGGAGGTGAAAGTTCCTATTAAATATGCACATGCAGAGGGAACTTTTAGAAGTGATGGAAATGTGCAAAAATTAAATAGCAGTAATGATTACAAAACCTTATAAATTTACTAATTTTTAAAACTTTCCCATTTATAAATTTTAGGGCATGTGAATTATACTTCAAAGTGAATTTTTCAAATGCAAGGCAAAAAATGATCCTGAGACTGCCTGGCTGAATTTTAAAATCAGTAACATCCTAGACAACTAAATCCAGCTGGTTTCCTGTACGTATTCAAATGCATGAAAGTCCTAAGCCTCCACTTCCAGCTAGCTTACTGTTCATAAATTACACCATTCTCTCCAGATCAGGAGCTTCCTCAGTACCCAAGCAAAGGAAGAGCCTCCCAAGCAAAGGAAACAGCATGAATAAAGGTATGTGGGCTGTAAAACGTCTGGAGCAGGAAACATCATCTCCAAGTAGCAAAATGGCAGTGATGATTGACAGCAAAATTCAGCCTCTCCGAGGTCCTGAATCCATTCCAGACACTGGAAAATAGCAACTTTATGAAGAAAAAAAGAGAAATCGATTACTGGGAATTGGGACAGAACTGACAGGAAAATCAGAAGCTACAAAGAAGCTGGGGAGATGGTCCACAATGCACAAGAAACAAAACAAAACAGAACAATCTGGACTCTGTCTCTGGCTCCTGGCTCACAGGGAGGGAGACTTGGCTTCCAAGAAGCCTGGTCAGCACCCAGGGATGGGTGATCCAGAGAGGAATGGCAGTGGAGACCATGGCTTTTATGAACCACAAAAGCAGTGTGGGGTTCTACTCTGATGGTACTCCTTTCACATGGCAGGTAACAGCTGGAAAGGAATTCCAGCACAGGAGCCTAGCACCAGAGAGTGCTTAATCAGGTACCATTTCAGGAAGGGGTGGATTATTTAAACCTGGGACTCAGAACAACTAAAAACCAACTTCAAGTCTCCAAGAGCTACCCTTCCACGGTGAGGAGGGGAGAGACAGTTATGGGAGACTGCCACGGACAGGGTGGGCTACAAAGAGATCCCCTGAGAAAGTTAAGCTCAGGCCACGAAGAACACAGGCCCTGCTCCCTGGAGCGAGAAACCAGGCCCTGCTGAGTTGTGCTCAGAAACAGTTGGGTTTGAAAGTGCTGACATTGAGTAAATTGAACCATTGTACTGCTGCTTCCATCCAGCACAGATCTGAGATCCGAAGGCCTTCCCTATCTACCAACATGAGCAAGGATACAACTTGGCATGGACACTGCCACAGCTTCGGGTAAACAGAGGGGCCTCTGGAACAGTGGGAGCACCTCACAAACCCACAGGCCATAAAGCTAAGCACAGATTGCCATGATTTCCTGGGCTCCAAAACTGTGAATCCTGGAAGAAAACCACCTATTTAAAACTACAGGGAATTTTTTCTCCTGTTTTTGGACTCACTTTTCTTTTCTTTTCTTCTCTCTCTCTCTCCCTCTCTCTCCCTCCCCACCCCTTCTTCTTCCCTGCTTTATTGGAGTTTCAGAAAAATCTTTGTCCTTCCTTTTTTCTCTTTCATTTCTCTTTTTCTATTGCTTTTCTCTCCTGCTTTTCATCTCCTATTATTTAATTGTTCAGATTTTTCTTCTTGCGTTCTCCCATTTCCAATGGCCTATAACCTTAACCCTATAACCATTAAGGCCTATTAATCTTATGTTACTGATGTTGAATTCTTTTCTATCATTAGTGGAGGCAGAGTTATCACATCAATACATATTATCTGTATGCCAATATTTGGTTTGTCTTTGTGTTTATGCTATAATTGTAGATTTCTTTTCTAAGGGTAAGGGTGGTACCATATTGGTTCTTATGCTATGCCAGTATCTAGCTTGTCTCGGATGATATTACTGTTGCTGATTTACTTGATAGTGCCAGAGTTGCATAGTTGTTGCTCTTCACGGGTTTTCTCTGTATACTGACACCCACATTCTGTTGTGACATTAACAATACTGCAATCCATTCCCAGAGAACTGTGTTCTGGGCCATTACACTGCGTCCCTCACCCCCAAATTAACAGAAGTGGTCGGGTCTCGGGTCAGAAGCAAAGGACTATGGTTATCCATGCCGTGAGTGCATCACTGAAAAGCAGAGTAACAAAAGAGAACTCCATACTAGCAACACAGTCTTTTCACTATAGGCAACCACAACGCTAACCACAAAACTAAACAAAGAAAGAAAAAAACAATAGAAACATGAGACAACAAGGCAGCAAAATGCCTCCCCAAACTCCCAGCTCCCACAAAACTGACTCACGGGGCATAGATGAGGAGGAAAGCAGAAGCCACACGGCTGAATTTTTCAAAAGACAAACACGGGAGATAAAAACAAAACAAAACAAAACCGCAGATCAGTAAGATGCTCGGCAGGCTCACAAAAGATATAACTAATCAGAAATGGAGGTAATAAAACAAAATGTTCAGGGAGCTTACAGAAGAAATTACCAGAAATCCAACTGAGCTAAGCAAAATGATAGAAAACATGAATGACCAGTTTAGCAAAGAATTAGAGTGCATGAAAAGGTTTCAAAGAGAAATGCAGGAGATTAAAAATTATATTGGAAGAATGGGCAGCACAAGGTCCCAATGTAGGGACAGAATATCAGAATTAGATGATAAGGATGACTTCAAAGACCATTTAAGAGATTCCTGAAACGCAACAAGAGAACATCACAAATAGCTCCAACAGCTGCTACACGACACAAAGAGGACTAATATAAGATCAATTGGAATAAGTGAAAAATCAGAAGACAGCACAAAGAGAATTTCAAAAAAACCTTTTTACAGAAATAATAGCAGAAAACTTTACAAATATGGTCAAATAAGTAAACATACAGATACGTGAGGCATATAGAATACCAAATAGCCACGATCAAAGAAGAATCTCTCCAAGTCACATTATGGTCAAAACCCCCACAAGTCAAACAGCAGGACAGAATCTTAAATGTGTTAGACAAAAGCAATGAGTCACTTATGAGGATAAACCCATTTGAATTACAGTAGACCTCTCAACATAAAACTTAAGGGCCAGGAGAGATTGGAGTGAAATGTTTCAGGACTAGAAGATACCACCTTCCAACCTTGACTTGACATGTCCTGCAAAACTATCCTTCAAAATAGATAGAGAAATAAGATATTCTCATGACAAAAAAAGTTCATGGCTCTAAGCTGGACCTGCTAGGTGAGAGGAGCAGCTAGAAGCTATGCGGCCGTCCCTGGCCCCGCCCACGCCACGGTGAGGTCTGCTTAGCCGTGCTGGCGCCTTTCAAGTCCCAATCCCCCCACCCCACCCCACCCCCGTGCGCCTCTGGCCTTCTGGCTTTTCTGCTACCTGGTCCCACACTACAGAGGCACATGAGATTATAAAGACCCTTGTCCTGAGCGCCACAAGATAGAGCAGAAGTTAGTAACAGAAAGAGGGTTTCTCAGGCTCCTCAATGAAAACTGAAGCTCAGCAGAAAAGCAAAGAGAATCTCTACAATAAAGGCACATCCGACCACTGTACATGGTCTGCTGCTGCCTTGCTGAGACTCATTGACTTGTATATGCACACGGATTCCTATGTGGCCTACTGGGACAGCAGAGACATACCCTAAAGGAGGCCCATAATTTCTATTGCTATTTGCAAAAAAGAAAAAAAACTTTTTTCTCTTATTTTTAATTCTTAATTGTTACTGTTTTTACTCTTCAAATTTTTACTTTTCTTTCTTTTCTTTCTCTCATCTTTTCTTTTTCTCTCTCTCTCACTCATTCTCTTGCTGTCCCACATTGCTCCTCATCTCCCCATTTGTTCCTTTCTGCACTGAAGTCGGATTTCTCCTTTATTGTTCTTTTCTTCTCTTTTTCCTTCTCATCATTAGGTTTAAAGGACAGTAAATTCAGTATCTAGCCTCCCTGTTGCTGTTAGGTGATTCTATTCACATCTTTCTTCTTTCATTCTGCCTTTCTCTCTTGCCTTTAACAACTTCTTAGAGTTTGTGTGATCTTTCTGTGTCTTCTGGCCTCACCGCTAATCTTACATGTACTTTCTACCTGTCCCTCCCTCCCCAACTCCTTTGAACTCCCCACCCTGAAGGGGAAAGATGCTATATTGAAGAGTTTATTCATTATAAACTTATGTTGGGTTGGTCCTCGGTTTTAATTTAACTCACATAGTTAAATGTGATAGATTAACAACTACCACAAATTGTCATTTTCTAAGCTGTGCTTGATGCTATGGTATTGCTGACTATGTCATGTGGGCTAGCATGTTGTGATTGATCTAATTAGTTTTCCTTCGTGGTATAAGGAAAATAAAATAGCCTCAGAGTAATTAGAGTCTCAAAACCCAAACACAAGCTATATCTGGAAGACACCTCTGAAAAGCAAGCATTCCACAAGGGTTTTAAACACAGGCAACAGAGATACCTACATTAAGCAATTTTGAAATATCAACCCAGGAATTAAACCAAGGACAGTACCAAAAACAAAAATGAGAAGGCACTTTAGCAAGGCACAAACGCAGGCTTTCACACCACAAAAGGGAAATTCTGGGGGAAATGAGGTGGAAAAGTCTGACAAGCAACCACCTGGACACCCTGAAGTGATAGCACAGGAAGTAACAAAGCAGATGCACGAGGCTCTAGAAAAATTCAAAGCAGAAATAATCTCCCAGATAAATACAGACATGGTGAGCAGAGTGAAAGACATGATTAGAAGCTCTAGAACAGAAACAGATAAGAAAAGAGATGAGCTCAGAAACATGCTGGAAGCCATGAATACCCAGCATAAGAAAGAAATGGAAAACATGATCGCCCGACATAAGAAAGAAATGGAATCCATGAAACAGATTCAAACGGATATTCAAGACATTAAAAACTCCATTGAAAGCATGCAGAGCAGACAAAGAGAATCTGAAGACAGAATATCAGATATAGAAGACAGCATTGAGGTTAAGGACCATGAAAACAGAGATTTCTTAAAGATAGTAAGGGACCATGAGAAATCAATCCAACAGCTGCTAGATGATGCAAAGAAGAATAACATAAGACTCATAGGAGTCCACGAGAAAACAGGAGAAAGGACAATTGACATAAAAAAAACTGTTCACAGAAGTAATAGTAGAAAACTTCCCAGACAGAGGTAGAGAATTAGATGTACAGATAAGTGAGGCATATAGAACTCCAACCAGCCATGACCAAAAAAGTCTACACCTAGACATATAATAGTCAAGATCCCAGAAACCCAACAGAAGAACAAAATTCTACAGGCAGTTAGAGAAAAGAAACAAATCACCTACAAAGGAAAGCCCATCAGAATCATGGCAGATTTCTCAACACAAACCCTCAAATCAAGGAGAGCCTGGAGTGAAGTATTTCAAGCCCTAAAAGAAAATAACTTCCATCCTAGACTGTTGTATCCTGCAAAATTACCTTTCAAAATCGATGGGGAAATTAGATACTTTCATGACAAAGAACACCTGAGAAACTTCATGAGCACCAAACCAGCACTCCAAAGAATTTTAAGCAATATCCTAGAAAAAGACAATGAAGATCACAACTCCATGAGGCCCAGCAGAGAGAAGGCACCATGCAAGGTAAGACACTAAAGTGAAAGGGGGGGGGTTAAGAAATAAAAGAGCCAGCAACAGTAAAACATCATGACAACGATAAGTTAATATCTCTCAATTATAACTATCAATGTTAATGGTCTCAACTCACCAATCAAAAGAAATAGACTGACAGAATGGATTAAGAAGCAAAACCCAGCAATATGCTGTATACAAGAAACACACCTAACTCAAAAGGAAATCCATAGACTGAAAGTAAAAGTATGGAAAACAGTTCTCCACAGGACAGGAACCCAGAAAAAAGCAGGCTTAGCAATCTTATTTGCAGACAAAGTAGATTTCAAACCAAAACTAATTAAGAGAGACAAAGATGGTCACTACATCCTTGTGAAAGGAACAATCCAAGAGGAAGAGATGACAATTCTAAATGTATATGCACCAAATAGGAATGCCCCCAACTATACAAAACAAATATTAATGGACATGAAAAATCAAATAAGCACTAATACAATTGTAGTGGGAGACCGCAACACCCCTCTACCACAAATAGATCAATTAGAAAAAACATTAACAATGAAATTCGATAACTGAACCAAGCTATTGAACAAATGGACTTAATAGATGTTTACAGAGTGTTCCACCACACAATATCAGAATACACATTCTTTTCAGCTGCACAAGGGTCATTCTCCAAAATAGATCACATGCTAGCTCATAGGACATATCTAAATAAATGTAAAAGAATCAAAGGTATCCCCTGTATATTATCAGACCATAGTGCAATACAATTGGAGATCAATAACATAAGAAACCGCAAAACTCCCACAAATACATGGAAATTGAACAACACCCTCCTGAACAACCAATGGGTGACAGAGAAAATTAAAGAAGAAATTAGACAGTTTCTACAAGTAAAGGATAATGCCAGTACAACATACAGGAACCTGTGGGACACAATGAAAGCAGTTCTACGAGGGAAATTCATAGCTGTGAATGCCCATATTAGGACATCAGAGAAAACTCAATTAAATAACCTAACACAGAACCTCAAGCTTCTAGAAAAAGAAGAGCATGACAAACCCAAAGCTCATACAAGAAAGGAAATTACAAAGATCCAAGCAGAAATCCATGCAATGGAGACTAAGAGAACGATACAAAAAAATCAATGAATCAAAGAGTTGGTTTTTGGAAAGAATAAATAAAATTGATAAACCTTTAGCTAACCTTATCAAAAAAAGGAAAGAAAAGGCTCAAATCCATGCAATTAAGAATGAAAAAGGGGAAGCCACAACAAATCCAGCAGAAATTCGGAGAATCATCAACACCTACTTTGAGAACCTGTACTCTAATAAAATGGAAAATACAGAAGAAATGGACAGATTC